>NC_088859.1:12240448-12540448 GCF_963853765.1 Magallana gigas
GAGATTGGGAGTTTTCTGACAGTGACTTCAAGCCAATGGGGGATTAATGAAGATAAATGGTGCTTTTCTGGGAGCAACTTTGTAATACAGCTTCAATGGGGATATTTAGCTGCATACTTGCACACTGGTGAGCTTATAAAGATGTCACCCTCAGATTGAAAGCTAGTCAGAAATTTTCAGCTAGTTACATAAGACAACGCATGAATAACCCCAATTGAATCAACCCTTCCCTCCCACTTTGTTTCAAATATCAAATCTTGTTTTCCTGAGCTTTGAATATGACATTTCTGTAATCCAGACATGCAATGTAAGTCTCTCGGTAAGCTACCCCTTTCCTTGGCAAGAAAAATCTGGTGATTTTTGAGAAATTAATTTTTATAGTTAAATTAATGCAAACTTTACTGAGACTTATCAGCCCATCTTTGCCATACTGTGAAGTTCAGTACCTTGTACAGCAGTGATGCATGATGAAGCCCCGGAGTAGGTGACACTACCCCATTAGACTTTGGAGGGATCTTTAAACCTCCATTGAGCACCTGAAGAGGGCTTAGTGATTGTCTGGCAGACATAAACACATTGTCATACAAATGGAGAGATCATAGCTCGTTAGAAATGCTCCGGAGCTGTCCGAAAGTTGCCAAGGTAGTTAACAGGTAAATTTCTATTTGATGAGGACTGATGGTCCTGCATCTGTTCCTAGTTCTGACAGAAAACTCACTAAATCAGTGGACAGTCAATAAAGTTCTCAGCTCGTCCAGGCATCACAAAGGCAAACGGAAGCTGGAAAGACCACAAATCTGCATTTATTCTTCACTCAAGAAACTGTGACCGGCATGAGGAACATTCATAAAAGCTGTATGACTGAAAATGTTCATAAAAAATCTTTTAATGGACAAAAGAAGAATAACGGAGAGAACCATGGATGAATTGAAGCAGGAATCAGAATGGAGTCAAGTAAAGAACACAAAAACACAATTACTTCCACTTCAAATTATTATGAAGACATATTTAAGAGACCTATAATCTGTCTGCCAAAAAAGTGGCAAATCCTTTAACCCTTTCATAATGAGAAACCATGCATAAAATCATCGGGAAAAAATCAAGATTAAGTGTTGGTCTTTTTTTTCACTCTCGGTGCAATTGTACATTGATTTCTGGAAAAAAGCTTATAAACACTGACAGGATTGCTCCAGAGAAGTTTCAATTTGACTTTGGCACTTAATAGTGACTCTGCTATGGTCCGTAATCCCCAGCCATGAATACTGGTCGGGGTGTATTCCGAGAGGCTTCAGACTTGACAAGTCTTTGGAGTACCAACGCAATTTGGTAAAGTGATAAATATACAGAGGCCAGTCCTATCACCTAGGTTTCTATTGGTCCCTAAGCTTGTATAGCCCTCAGTCGTGATAACGACTAAACCCTAATATTCCTCATCGTCACATAAATAACTGCTTTCTCATCAGATAGAGCCCGAAATTTGAATACGGGACTCTACCCTGACAGAAAATAAATTTCTTACTTGCTGCTCCAATACATTCTTGCTAAACCTTAGCAAATAGAAGATTAGGGCAATTATTACTAGAACAGGTTCCCCAAACGGAAATACGATGCCCAATAAATATTGCAGCATTTAAATTGTCCGAGTGAGTAGAAAAAATGGAGATAAAACTATGCAATCGGTAATCCCTTCATAAGAATATGAAACAGAGAGAGACTTGGGAGAAACGTACATACAATGACTAGTAGAAATCCCTGCCTTTCTCTTATCATCAAATTCTGACACAAGCCTCTTTCAGACCTAAATCTTTGGCAATGCTTCTCTCACTCCAATATATCAGCTTCTGTATTAAAACTTGGTAGTTCAGTGCTCCTAAATCACTGAGCGAGTAATAAACTCATTGCAAGTGAGATTTAGATGATTTTAATTCTATTACAAACAATCTAGGTGGAAAATTTTCAGTAATCAATCCAGAACCATGAATAGTTCCTTTCATTTAAACAGTTCTCCTATTAAGTCGTTTATCAATATGATAACTGAGTTTCAAGTTCTCTAACTGCCAGTCCAGCAAAAGAAGGCACTTCCTTTTCAAGCCTCATCCATAAAACCTCATGGTTGTAAAAAACATAGAGTTCAATAAATTACCTAGGTAACTTGTTTACTCATTCCAACCTCGCCATTTCTCTTTTTATACAAGAGACAGTAATGAAGTTTTAATCAATTTTCACATTTATATTTCAAGTCTTTATGTGAAAGAGACACTTGAAAAATATTTAAATGGGAGATAGTGATCACAAAATGGCCTTTAGGAACCACTTGTAACTGGGATTATTTTTGATTAAATCTTTAAATCGAAATTAAATCACTCTTTGACAAATTGGCTGTCACAGAGCAGAAGTTGGAAGGACTTGTGGTTGCTTGTACGTGGGACAACGAACTACACACAAATTGACCTTTGACCTTAGGTTAGATACCCAATGTCATTATCTTGTCTTGCATTTACTGTACTTATAAATTTATATGTCTGACAATTTTCTTTTCATTCACAAGGATATAAATTTTAACTTTGAAATTTATATGATAGTGTTTTTTCAACTGAGACAAAATTATGTTACACATGAAACTGAGGCCATCCTTAACAAAATGGTTATTTGGAATTGCCGCATGGAGGTTTCTAGACCAAGGAAGAGGGGATTTTTTTTTTTCAAACCTGAAGTTTAACTTATTAAAAATATGTAAATAAAAAATTAAATAAATAAAATTCCATAAAAAAAAGTTCTTTATTTTTTGCAAGTTAAATTTAATCAACTGGGGTATGTATTTCAATGAGACAGAAGGCAATTTTAAACAAATACCGGTAGTAATTTTATTTTGGCCTGACTGTACTAAAAATTCATTATACAATTGCAAGGAACCCTTAGAGTTTTTTTGAAATACTGCAATTGGTGTAATTTTTAGTTTAGTCTTCTACATGTTTTTTTTTAGAAACACACTTTTAGTATCCTCTCTATGCCCTAGAAATCATGAGGCTATAAACTTGCGTTTCTCTTTTCATAAAGCTTTAAAATCATTTTTCTAAATGCTACCAACATTTTAGAATATATTTTAAAATTAATTAATAGGCAACATTGTTTTCTTTTCATAATTTTTTCAGTTATTGATAGATGGTATATGACGTATAAAGGTTTGAAAAAAGAGAAATCTACCTTTAAAAAATAAAACAAAAATTTTGTTATAAATATTTTAGGAAAGTAATCTTTTGAATTCAGAAAAATTGTATAAATTGAAAATAAATTTAAATATTTTTTCATAAAGAAATTAAATTACATTTAAACTGAATTGAATTTAATAAAAAATATACAGTCAGTAAATCTTCATTTATTTATTACTAATCTTAATATAATTAAATATACAGAAATATTTTAAAGTCATTTCTATGGTTTACACTTCTGATTCATTATTCTGGATTTAGAAACCAATATGTTATATTTTATAATCAATTTTTTTTAAAAATCGTTTAAATCTGTAAAATTTGCTTTAAAAAAATAAACATAACTGCTGATCTGCAGTTAATTAAATACAGTTTTTAAAGCAGCACGCCTATGACAAAACTTTTTATATAAATGTGCATATATAAACATTATTCATTCTATTTAATTATTCATTATATTTCAAAAGTTGGATTAATATAATGGATAAGACTTAATTGTAATGAAATTTAAAACATTTTCAAAGAATCTTTATAATAAGAATAATCATATATATATATTACACTTGTCAATGTCATTTATGTCACCAAATGTTTTACACTAAAATACAGAATTTGTGTATGTATATATATTGATTAAGAGGAAATTTTGCAAGTACATATGTACCAGTACAGATATAATATTATTTCGTTTTTGAATCAGTATACTGGTAAATACAATTGATAAAATAATTCCTTATTACTTTTATTATAAAAATCAATTTAACAAAGTTTTTTCACATACAGTTTGAATTTTAATCAGATATTCAATCCACGTACAATAAAATTAAGCTTGTTATAATTTAAAATGTTACAACTTTAATTTTTGGCATTATATATTTTTTTTAAATGAACATCCCTGAATTGAATGGTCTCAAAAGTTAAATTTTAGATTCAATCTATTCAGATTTTAAACATTACGGTCTGCCAAATTCTATTCCAGGGGCCTTTTTCTCCCACTGGTGTCAAAAAGGTTCCACAATACAGCCCATACAATTGGTCACACTACAGGCAATTAGCTTTTTATGACTCGGACCAATGGTCAGTTGATAAGCTGAGAACTTTAGCAACCTCATATAATCGACTATTGTTGAATACAAACATTCGATATTCAGATTGGCATCCAGTTCAGAAAGTCAAATCACAGGTTAAATAGTTTCATTTTAACTTAGCTATGTTAAATTTTAAAAAATCAAAATTTTTTATAAAAATATATAAAATCTTATATGTAACTACATTTTCTTTTATGAAAATTAATTTTTTCAAAAACAAATTTATTTTTTATTTAATTATTTAACATGTACCGGGTAGTACTAAATTCATTCATAATTATAGTTTAGTTATGTAATATATAACTGCATTGGCCATTTTAGTCAATAAATATTTTTTCTTTAAAAAAATGTTTATTTTTAACATGATAAAAAAGTAGATTGACACCTTATTGAGTTACAGGAGAAAACAATTAATATGAAACATATCATTAAATATCCTAACAGTTTACAGAATAGAAATTTAATGTTTCATTTATATTTTAGCATAAAATAAAAGCAAACAAATTCTGCTTAACAAATAAAGCTTTCTATTTTTTTTTTTAAAAAGGGTATTAAGTTCAAAATAATTGCTTTAGTAATTTCTTTTTCAAAACAATAAAAGTTTTTTAAAAAACAACTTACTTCTTAGCGTTCTTCCCTCATCAGGCGTTCCCCGGTCAAATTCTCCACCATCAGACAAGCCCTCAGAGTTGGTGACAGAGCTGATGCTATTGGGCCGTTCTTCCTTAATGTGGGCCGAAGTGTTTGATTCTGGGCTACCGTCCCCTCTCCCTTCCTCTTCTTTCGAACCAGATTCCAATTTCGGCTTCTTTGCCGACGGTCCAAAAGCCGAGTGATAAGAACTTTCAGAGTCAGTACTGACGGGTCGGAATGCACTGCTGGCTGCCGGGGGCATGATTCCCATGTTTCGGTCAGACCGTACGAAATGTGGCACCCCAGAGTACATGGGAGGGGGGAAAGGGTCCCCTGGCCTGTACATTGTGAATGGAGGATTCCCGTACGGTGAAACCATCTCTTTTCCGTCCGCACTCGAGGAGTATGGATGAGGTGGGGCCGCTAGGCGCCCCCCTTCATGACCCTCAGCCGTTGAAGCTAGGACCATCAGAGCTGGTGAGGTGAGGGGATTCGGAAGGTAGGACGAATTTTCCATTGAATTAAACTGGGAGGCTGCAAGGACAGCAGCATGGTGAGAGAGAAATGGCTTTTGCCAAAAATTAAATCGAAACATTGCAAAGTCAGAAACTCCACTCATATTCAACAAAACGAAAAAAGTTTAGATTTCAACAAATCCAAAATGAATAATATATGTCTATTTCTTCATGACACACATAAACAAAAATTATGTGTCCATTTCATCCAGTTCCTTTTGTCAAATATAGTTAGTTGTAAATACTTAAATACAGACTCTAAGGACAACCCACTTTTATTGAGGCCTGCTTGTCAATTGATAACGCATGCGTACTGAAATCTTCACATGCCATATATGGAAAATGTCAACAACAGCTTTTAGTTCAATATAATAACAGGAAATTTTTACACCTTTTAGAAAAATACGGCAAATTTTGTAAAGTTAAAGCCATTTCAGTGCGTATCTTCTCTAAAAAATAAGAATTCAGTGTTGTTCAGTGTAAGATTAGGATGGATATATTTTCGCAACATTTGAATGTCTACATCAAGTATTCCGTCCTACCTATTAATTTTAGGTTTTGAAAAACGTTTATTTCCAAACACACTTAAACAAAAATAAGAGTTTGCAAACAATCATTGATATCAATTTTATCTATAGCAAATGTAAAATGATCTTGAAATTTTGAGATGACATGTAATTTTAGTGGATAATATTTACCTTTAATCTAGTATTACTGGAAAGAATTTCCCTCTATGTTGATGCCTCGTTTTCAAAATCATTTCCATTATTAGAATTGTGGGATATAACTGTGATAAAAATAACTCAAGGAAATACCTTCTCGCTTATTTTTCATCGTGACGTTCTTTCATATTGACATTATCGGAATCGTTATAATTAAACTATCTTATTCCAAAGACTAAATTGATTTAAGTAATGGGTATTTCATAATTTGTGCACTTTCCAGGAACAGATTCACTGTATACAAATATTCTTCCTCAATTTACCGTACTCCAACCTCGTTATGAAAATTTTAAATTTCTACTTTCACTTTCCCAATAACGTGAAGCAAACGGCAATATGAGTAATATTTACATTCAGGAACCCCCGACCACTGGGAAGGTAATAAGTTTTGATAATATTATTGTGTGATATCTAAAGTTGAGGCAAATAATAATTCTGAAATAGAATTAGTGACTCATTACGAATTTCTTCAGAGATGTGGTCAGGCCAGAAAAAAAATCAGATAGAAAAGTTAATACACAGGAGAAAAAATAATTCCTCAGATATGATTACTTATTAACTGTTCATTTTTTTTCACACAAACCCTTGTGGTCAGTCAAAAAATCACATGGGAAGCGGAATTTGTAATTTATCTCTAAGATTTTGAAAAGAAGAAATACATATTGCAACAAATCATTTCAATACATTGTAATTGTACTTATTTGTGACAAAACGATACTTGCAAATGTTAAATTCTAAATGATCTATTTCTCTGCAGTCAGGATTGTCTCTAAAAATTGAAAGAGAAGGAAGAAATAGAAAAGTAGAAGGGGGTGTCTGAGGGTCTAGCTTGTAGCGAGATTGTGTTTAAAATGCAATACATGTAAAAGCTGGGTAATTTTGTCATTATAGGTGGGAGAATTCCCCGTCCCATGAGTCTTAGAGACAACCCTGTCTGCAGTGGATCTCTGATATATTTCAAACCAAATTACAGCAAGTTGTTTTTACAGGTCCTGCTCATTACCTCAGCTGGAGATCTGGATATTGAGTTGTGGTCAAAAGAAGCACCAAAGGCATGTCGGAACTTCATCCAGCTCTGTATGGAGGGATACTACAATGGAACTGTATTTCATCGCGTTGTGAAGGACTTCATCGTGCAGGGAGGCGACCCCACTGGGACTGGAATGGGCGGAGAATCAATATATGGGAAACCATTCAAAGTCTGTTGATCTTAACCTTATACCACTCTTACCTGAAATGGTTACAAAATATGCTAACTTTCTCATCAATTCTTTTTTTAACCTGTATTAAATAATTAATAAGAAGAAATTAAATTAAGAAGTTGTTGATAATAATTTTTTTGTGAATAGTACTATTTATACTTAATTTTATGTCTTAAACCTTGCAGAAGTTTAGGAATAATGTTGTAATAATAATCCTTATCATGTTCTTTAAGGATGAAACTCACACTCGATTACGGTTTGTGAGGAGAGGCTTAGTGGCCATGGCAAATGCTGGTCCAAATGATAATGGCAGTCAATTCTTCATCACAATGGGACCAACTCCGGAGCTCCTGAACAAACACACAATATTTGGAAAGGTAATTTAAATTTTGATATTATTGTGCTTATTCATAATTAAACATGTACCATCATTTGATGATACCAATTTATTATAGATTAAGAAACAGAATACAGAAAGTTAAGAAAACTCATTAATTCGTCTTATTTAGCTCACCTGAGCCAAATAGGGGGATCATGTTTTACATAGTAATATATAGAAAAAATCTTTAAAAATCTTCTTCTCAAAAACTATTAAGCCAGGAAAGCTCAAATTTAAGTGGAAGCATCCTCAGATAGTGTAGAGTCAAGTTTGTTCAAATCATGGTCCCTGGGGGTAGGGTGGGGCCACAATTGGGGGATCAAGTTTTACATAGGAATATATAGAGAAAATCTTTAAAAATCTTCTTCTCAAAAACTATTAGGCCAGAAAAGCTCAAATTAAAATGGAAGCATCTTCAGGTAGTGTAGATTCAAGTTTGTTCAAATCGTAGTCCCTGGGGGTAGGTTGGGGCCACAATTAGGGGGTTAATTTTTTATACAGGAATATATAGAGAAAATCTTTAAAAATCTTCTTCTCAAAAACTATTAGGCCAGAAAAGCTCAAATTAAAATGGAAGCATCTTCAGGTAGTGTAGATTCAAGTTTGTTCAAATCGTAGTCCCTGGGGGTAGGTTGGGGCCACAATTAGGGGGTTAATTTTTTATACAGGAATATATAGAGAAAATCTTTAAAAATCTTCTTCTCAAAAACTATTAGGCCAGAAAAGCTCAAATTAAAATGGAAGCATCCTCAGGTAGTGTAGATTAAAGTTTGTTCAAATCATGGTCCCCGGGGGTAGGGTGGGGCCACAATTAGGGGGTTAATTTTTTATACAGGAATATATAGAGAAAATCTTTTAAAAAAATTCTTTTAAAAACTATTTGGCCAAGAAAGCTCAAATTGGCTTGTAACCATCCCCAGATAATGTAGATTCAAGTTTGTTCAAATCATGGTTCCTGGGGGTAGGGTGGGGCCACAATGGGGGATAAATTTTTATATATGGAGAAAATCTTTAAAAATCTTCTTCTCAAAACTATTAGGCCAGGAAAGCTCAAATTTGAGTGGAAGCATCCTCAGGTAGTATAGATTCAAGTTTGTTTAAAGTCCAGGGATATGGTGAGGCCACAATGGGGGATGAATTTTTACATAGGAATATATTGAGAAAATCTTTAAAAATCTTCTTTTTAAAGACTATTTGGCCAGAAAAAAGCTTAAACTTGTGTTGAGGCATCCTCGGGTAGTGTAAATTCAAGTTTGCAAAATCACAGTTTCTAGTGATAGGACGGGGCCGTGATGGCGGTTTGAATTTTTACATAGGAATATATAGAGAAAATCTTTAAAATTATTCTGGGAAAGTTTTCGGTCCAAAACTCAGTACTTAGTGTGAAAGCACAAGTTATGCTGATTTAAGTTTGATGAAACCATGATTCCCTAGAGAAAAGTTGGGCCATGAAATGGTTATATATATAGGAATAGAGAAAAATCTTCTTACAGGTACAACAACAAAAAGGGCTTGATATTTACCAAAAAAAAGAGGTGGATAAAAATTGGCAGATTTTCAATTTTTTTTAGCAAGATCTATTGTACTTAGTTGTCTGGATATTTTGATACTTTAATGCTAATTTGATCAGAATTAAGGCAATTGTTGCTCAGGTGAGCAATGTGGCCCCTGGGCCTCTTGTTTTCCAGTTCTCATCTTAAATTACCTAGTACATTTTCTATTTCGTATGCAATGAAGAAACAAAATTTTGCAAAAATTATAAGTGATTTTTACTCTTTCTAACAAAATATCTTTAAATTAATTTTAAAATGATAGAGAAGAAAACGTTGATTTAAGATCAGTTATTCTAAAATATAACCTTGTAAAAAAATAAATCTGGTTGGTTGATAAATAATAAGATGCTTAAAACACCAGTTTATGTTGCGCTTTTTAATTATAGATAACAGGAAACACAGTATATAACATTGGGAAGTTACAAGAAGTAGAAGTAGACGAGCATGACAGACCCTACCACCCCCATAAAGTCAAATCAGCCCATGTAAGTATACACCAACAACAAAATAAAATGGCCGGATCAAGAGTAAACAGAAAAAATTTAATATTTCTCAGTTTTATATCAATATCTTCATCTTAGTCTGTTTTTCTTAAAATCTAAAAACTAAATTTTTACAAAGCAGCGTAAGCATGTATGATTTTATAATCAGTTTTATTGCATATTGGGAGTTTTAACCCCAATTATTTCATCACAAATTATCATATATTATGATTTTAATATTTAGAATTGCCATTTTTCAGATTTTATCAAATCCGTTTGAAGATATTGTCCCAAGAGTAAATGCAGAAGACAGAAAATCAAAAGATTCAAAAGAAGAAAAAGTGAAAAGCAAATCCAAGGCCACTAAGTATGCCATTTATTGTCATTTCTGATCAATTTTGTACAGTAAAAGGGAGATAACTCTTAAATTACAAATTTTACATTATGAAATTTCAGTTTTTATTGCGTTTTTATGACCTCGGTTATCAAATTATCATCATTCTTTAAAATATTTATTATTATTTATCAAATCACATTCTTTTTTATTATGATTAAATGTACATTAAGATTAAGTAGTTAAAAGCACAGTTAAGTTAAAGCAGAGCAATCTGTGATTGTGTTTCCTCTACAGGAATTACAAGCTGCTCTCTTTTGGGGATGAGGCAGAAGAACAGGAAGAGGAAGTAGATCTGGTATCCAAGGACTCAAAAGGGAAAGGTAAAAGCAGTCATGACCTCATTGATGATCCAACCCTCAGCGCAGAGACAACCGAGATAGATTCAGAGGAAGTCAGACAGAGGCTAGCACAGCCCCCTAAGGTTGGTCCTGAGAAATTCTACAGTTCTAGTTTGATGATCAAGGGCAGTGATTTGACTTCTGTGATTTCATCAATATTCATTTAAATACTAGTTTTCACAGATTTCATTGTGAGGCGATTCCATGAAATTGAATGTCTGTTGGAGTGATGTTTCTAATAGCATATCCTATATTGATAGGATCATTGACCATAAATATATGTGTCCTTGGATCTATGGTTTTCACTTACTTACTTACTTATCCTCTCCATGCCCCAGAGGATGCATGAGGCCTATGGTTTTCACTTTATCTACATAAATTGATGCCTTTGATTATTTATGAAACCGCAGTATTTTCAGCTCTTAATTTAAAATAGGATTTAATGTTACTGTCATTTTGTCTGTCGTTAAAGACTGTAAAATTTATCAAATGTCAGATTTTACATTCATTATTAGAGACAAAGTATCACTAAAAGGTATAAATCATCTGTGAAATCTTGTAGAGTATATCAGAAAGTAGCAGTTCTCTAAGAAAATGAATATTATTACTGATTAGGTTTGTTACTGACTGATTAAGATATATATCAGGTTGATCAATCTCATAGATAGTGAGGCTAAGCCAAGTTGTCTATGAAATTGATCAACTTGATATATTTCTGTAGTCATCAGTAACAAACCTAATAAGTGTTTTGTTATCCCCAGGACTATCAAGTGACACATTTATTCACAAAAAGTGATAATCTACGCAAACCCATGTACAAGTTCCCTAACATCTTGTCCAATTTAATTCATTTAAACTCATCAAAATTTTCAATCTCACCTTTCAAATACATGTACTCTTGAAAATCTTTACTTCACCCATGTTTACTTACAATGTTTTGTTGCTGTTTAATTTTAAACGTTTTCTCCCTTTCCTGTGCAGAGATTTGAATAAATATCACAGCTGCCATTTTGTTCTGCTCTTGACAAGAATGTGACATCAATATTCAAAGGGTTACAAGTCAAATTTTAAAGAATTTCAAAGGGCAACTACTCCAAAAATTCACGGCATGCGGTTTCTGTATTTAATAATATGAAATGTTGAAATTAGCAGGCAAAGTGTCGGCCAATGACGTATATATATCGCCGGGTATTAATTCTCACCGCACATACGTGGAGATATATGAGGCAGTCACATGCTATGTTTAAACCAATGAAAGTTTGACATTTCAGTCCGAGGGAAAACAAATACATACCGGTATATAGTTTGATATTTATATTGAGAATTCTTTTTACCACAGGAAAAGAAAGCAAAAACCCCACCCCCAGATGAAGAGAGTGAAAACAAGAAAAAGATTAGCAGAACGTATGTTATGTTAATGATCAGATTTACTGTAGATTCCTTATTTTACATGAGTACTTAATTCCGCGATCCCAGTGTTTTGGATCAAAACGCAAGAATATAAAATCGTGAATGCGGAACTTTTACCCTTATCTCTTATAATTCTCAAATCTCAGAAAATAAAAGCGAGATTTTAAATTTTGTGAGGGGGGCTTCTCGGGATTTTATGCGGATATTATTTCCTCGCGTTTAATTAGGAATTTACAGTATGTCAATTTGTAAAAATGAGGGCCATTTAGTGATTTAAACATGAACAGTGAAACACAGTCAAATATAAATGGCTGTTTTGATTAAATTATATGTCATTTTGCAAGCCACTGAATTTACTGATGATTCACTGTAAACCAACTTTTATTCGTGTGCAAGAAATGTTTGCACATTTCCCGAAAGCCTTGTTGTCGGGAATATTTCTCACCTTGAACCAGTCCTTGAAGTATAGTTGTTATAACAGCAAATGTTTGGACAAAGCTTTGTTGTAAAAATTTGTCGCCACAAACCAGTTAATCCCCAGGAAATCACCAAGTAAAGTCATCACAAATAAAAGTTTGTTTATAAAACGTTTGATTAAAACATTTGACATGCAATGAATGTCATTGACTTATGTGAAAAAAATAAGTATATGTATTATAAACCTAATGTTGGATGTCAGTTGTCAATCCAGTTAATTAACCATTATTCTGTGATGCTTCTGTTGGTACAATGTTTGGTAAATCCAATTACAAGTACATGTGTAAGATATCTAAAGGTAACAAGCTCTAAGAAATCAAAAGAGACATTTGTATAAGAAGTAGTGGTGGATTCAGTAACCTTTGGACTGAAAACCAAAAGGGTTAATCCATAGGTACATGTATAGGTTAATCCATAGGTACATGTATAGGTTAATCCATAGGTACATGTATAGGTTAATCCATAGGTACATGTATAGGTTAATCCATAGGTACGTATATATGTTAATCTATAGGTACATGTATAGGTTAATCCATAGGTACATGTATAGGTTAATCCATAGGTACATGTATAGGTTAATCCATAGGTACATGTATAGGTTAATCCATAGGTACATGTATAGGTTAATCCATAGGTACATGTATAGGTTAATCCATAGGTACATGTATAGGTTAATCCATAGGTACATGTATAGGTTAATCCATAGGTACATGTATAGGTTAATCCATAGGTACATGTATAGGTTAATCCATAGGTACATGTATAGGTTAATCCATAGGTACATGTATAGCTGCTATACTAAAGCACCATATGATTTTTTATCGAGCATTTTGGTTTTCAGTTCCCCAAAGCAGAGAGGAGATAGGTTAAATTGATAAGATGAAAATCACAAGACTATTCAAAACATTTTAACTTCCGGGGTGAACAATTGGACAAAATCTTAAATATCAGTTTGTGATTGTACTCTCTGCTGATGGATGTAAAATATATATGATTGATTATTACAATCCTTAGAACACCTGAAAAATAATTTTTTTTAATACAATGTACCTGCAATTTTTTCTCAATGCAACTTTACCGCACTTTTATTACCTATACTTACTGGGTAAGTTACAGTCTGTCCATGGACTTATTCTTGGCTGATACAACTCTAAGATGGAGAGACCTCTACAGATTCCTAATTAAATTCAAGGAATTAATATCCTTGTCGAATAGCTAGAGGCCCCAAAAGTTGTAATTACTGTAAATTCCTAATCAAACGTGAGAAATTAGTATCTGCTTAAAAAGACAAGAAGCACATCTTGCGAATTTTAAAATCTTGCTTTTATTTTGCAGACAGATGTAAACTACATGAAACTATAATAAATGTTTTGCGGTCGCGATTTCATATTCTCATGATTTGACGCAAAACGGTTGAATTGTGAAATTAGGTACTCACATAAAATAAAAAATCTACATTAATTTGAAATTGTGATGAAAATTTAACGTTTGCAATTTTATATTCTCACGGTTTAATCCAAAATAGCAGATTTGTAGATAAAGTTCTTTGTGCATATAAAGAATCTACTGTATCCTCATGGACAGTTACTTGCAAACCTTTCAAATGTATTATTTTCTGGAGTATCAAAATATGAGAAAAAATAACATGTACAAATAAATGAGAAATTACAAGCCAAATTTATTTAATATAAGCATCAGCAACATTTCATTTATTACAGTAAAACATGGTTACACAGAACTCACTTTTAATGAACTCGTGCTTGCAGGGAAGTCATTTCATTCCATCTACTCCTAAACTGGTATATATTTGCCATAATGATTAGTAGGTGATCTCTGTCATCATAGATTTTGAAAATGTCAAGGGTCATGCAACTCTTGTCATAGAAAGATGTTCATTCAAATGATATTTTTTAAACACTTTTTTCATTCTGTACCTTGTAAAAAAGTTACCCATTTGATCATATTTGGTTTGTTGACCATATGTCTGTCTGTAAACTTGTAGCATCTCAATTTATTCTTAAACTCCACTTTGCTAATTTCAACCAAACTTGGCAAATTCATATTTCCCATGGGTAGGTATATGGCATCATTCATTCAACAGTTATAGGGTCAAACTATAGCATGTATGCCTAAGAGTCATCATGTCTTAGAATTTGTTAATCTTTGGTAAATACCAATACTCCACAACATCAAACGTAGTAAAATCAGTATCTACTTCTAATGTTGTGGTATAACAATAAGATATTTTTTTAGAATTACATGTTATGCAGCTTGTGAGACAACACAAAATTCAATTTACCTACATTGAAACTACGTCATATGATAATCAGAATACTGTATGACATCAATTCTAAAGATTGAGTTCAAAAATTAAAAGAAAACTTTAAAAGATTTTTGCATTTTATGCTACAGTAATACAATGTATATGGATCTGCAAAATTTATAATATTTCATAATAAACTATTAAAGGAATTATAATCATTCTTTGAGTATTATGAGATGATAATTTTGGTCGGAGCATGGTCAAATCCAATAAAGCCCTTCCAGCTTAGTGATAGATTTGAACACGCTCCGATCGAAATTATCACCTCATAATATTTAAAGAAGGATTCTTTATTACTTATATTTGTATAATTTTCAGCAATTGTACGAGTAAATATTGGAATATTGACACATTTAAGTAATATTCATTTCTTTTAATTACATATACGAAAACAGCACTTGCGCCCCAACAATACATCATTTGTAGGTCTCTACAATACAAAATTGAGTCATAGTGTTATTAAAGACAAAGACATTGAAAAAATGTAAATATTTCATAATAAACATTATTTTCTCTAAAATTCATGTAACAGTACCAGTTTTCTTTATGCAGACACTGTTTGTATTTTTGTTACCATAACAACAAATTATCATCTAATAATACCCGTTTCTGTGATAAGAATGATGTAATTACTAAATGCACCGATCAAGCATGGTTAATGTGATAAATGGAGTCCACAGTTAATATATGGCATGATGTGATTTGTTTGACGTAAAAGCCAATATTTATCAAGGTAATCCACTGTCATATTGCTTTGACTGGAGAAGAGAAACAAATTTTCTCTGGTTAATGAGGAGGAGGCAATATATTTAGCAATGTTTAGATTTGAAATAAGGTCAAGGGTTTTTTCTAATTATGTGACACACATATTAGATTGTTGCTGATATATCATCATCACAAATTCTATAATTGGTTATTTGATTTTGGGGTTTTTATTTTTTCTTTAATAAACAATTTGAATCGCAAATAGAAATTTTTGAAATTATATTTTCAGTGAAGAATTGCGCTTAGAGGCCAAGAGGTTGAAGAGGGACCTAAAGGGATTGAAATCTGAAAAGTCCCAAGATCAGAAAGACGTACCTGAAGAAGGTATATAAATTTACCAGATCATTCCAGGTTCTTGCATGAAGATGCATTGTTGTACAACTGGGATTATATTTGAGTACAAGATTTTTTAATAATTTAAGCAGTTTCTACTTTGTTCCCATATTTTTAAATAAAAATAATAAAAAATCCCAATAGCAATTTTATGCAGTACTTATACAGGCATTTTGCAAAATTATACAAAAACAAAGGCCGATATGGGTTTTTTTTGCGGAAAAACTACAAAAGCAAAACTCTTTATCTTTTAACCATATTTCATTTACACCAATTCTAGTATATTTGCAGAGTTTCAAGAAAATTGTGTGGTTTTTAGTGGAGGTCATCTCAAAATATTAAATTATATCAATTCTATGTAAGAATCCATGATTTATAAGAAGGTCTGGCCATGCATAGGAACCAATTTTCTTTATATTTCATACATGGACACACCTAGATGTAAAATGCAAAAAGACACTTAAAGTTGGGTGCTGGGTGTAACCGTTCACGGTTGCCATGGTAACTGAGGCTGAAGATGGGAAATTAGAAAAACTTACCTACTTTGTAGCCATATTAAAAGGTTTTGCCCACTAATGTAAACTATCAAAGACATAAAACAATCTTTGTTCTATTGTGAATTCTTATTTCATAGAACAAAATTGATGGAGAAACCAATACTTTTAAAATGTTACCATGGAAACCATAAGAAGTTTTTGAAATTGGTCTTTTACATTTTGTTACCGGGTTTTCCAACGAAAAAATCCGGTTATTAAAATGGTGAAAATGGCGGGCGGGCGGATGGGCGGGCGGGCGGCTGCCAAAAGGGTACCCTCATTGTATGGATAATTCCTCCTACAGTTTTCAAGATAGGAAGTTGTTCTTTTGCAGATCAATTGTACATATATCAGAGGTGTGCATATTGCTAGGATTTTGATTTCCGATAATTTATCGAAAAAATACCAGCTTTTGAACTTAGTCATTTTTTGGCAAAATATTGCATATAGGGTACCCTCATTGTACGGATAACTCCTCCTACAGTTCTCAAGATAGTAAATTGTTCTTTTGCAGATCAATTGTACATATATCAGAGGTGTGCATATTGCTAGGATTTTGATTTCCGATAATTTATGAAAAGAATACCAGCTTTTGAACTTAGTCATTTTTTTGCAAAATGTTTCATATAGGGTACCCTCATTTTACGGATAACTCCTCCTACAGTTCTCAAGATAGGAAGTTGTTCTTTTGCAGATCAATTGTACATATATCAGAGGTGTGCATATTGCTAGGATTTTGATTTCCGATAATTTATGAAAAAATACTAGCTTTTGAACTTTGTCATTTTTTGGCAAAATGTTGCATATACATGTAGGGTACTCCATTTCACTGGATAAGGGTTGACATGGATTATGGATACAGTTTACATAAATGAAAACCCGGTTTGCTGTCACATTGACAGCTTTTCACTTGTTATTAGCTGAAAAGGGAAATTATTTATTTTTTTATATCCTTACCAATGTCCATGTGATATTCATTTTATTTATGAACATTGACTCCCATTGCTATGGTAACAAGACCAAGAAATAGAAAAAACTGAAGAATTAAAGATGATTTTGAAATGTTGTAACTTTTGAATTTAGAAACTTTTAGCAGTTGTTTTTGTTGGAACTTGTAAAAATATGCCTAACAATTTTTTGTATACTATAAAAACTCTGTAATTCAACATAAAAGCGTTGTTGCTATGGAAATTAAAGTTGCGTAGAAAATCACACAGAAATTCTTAATTTTTGAAAAGTCCATAGCAACAGTAACTATTTTCGGCAAATGTCAGATTTGTGTCACATTGCTTTTAAGTCTTGTACATATTTGATATTTTCTCACCAATTGATATATTTTATCTATACTTTTTATATAAATAATACCAATTCAAAAATGACTTAAAATATTAGAAAATACCTTATTTTTCATCTTGTTACCATAGCAACAGTTCTCAAATCAGTTTAAATATTCACCAATTTTTACTATATATTTTGAGCATTACGAATGAAGACTGTATAATAAAAAAAAAAGGAAAAATTTCCTCGAGGATAGAATTAATTTCAATGGCAAATGATTTTTACTTTTTCTTTTATGTTATTTCTTATAACGCACTCCTACAAAGCTTCATTTTATCGTAACGCCATAAAAGTACAATGGCAATGCTCCCCTACCATAAAACGGAAAAATGGTTAAATAAATAAAGATTTCCTTGAAAAATCTAAATATTTATATTTGTTTTTTGTCTATTGTGTTTAATTTACTAAATGATATTGATAAAAATTCATAAGAAGTATTAATACATTGTATTATATTGGTCTAAGAATACCCAAAAACATGTGCATTGAAACCTAAAGTCGGCCTCCTTAAATGGCATCATGCTCACAATTGATGACATAACACCTGCAGAAAATATTCTGTTATCTAAATGAATTTGGCATTCACAAGATGGAAATACATGTAATGTCTTTTTTCATGAGGTATGTAATTGGTGATGTCTAGAAAATTTCCTGCAAATTTGCTCTTTGAGTTAAAATAGATTAGGATGACGTATAAGCTCTAACGAGCCTTCAGTCTCTGAAATTTAATATTGAAGCATATAATCTTTAATGAAACTTCTAAGCTACTATCAGAAGATAAGATGATCTTATACAATTTTAACTTCAACAGGTTGCTCTGAAATCAATATTTCCTTAAAGCAGTCACAATTAAAGAAAATAGTGTCTTGTGTCAATCATAAATTGAAAATTAAAATTTTAGAACCCGAAGAAAAAAATGAAGTTATAGCTGCATACAAGGCAGAAAGACAGAAATACAAAAAGGCGAAGATTAAAAAAGGGAGTGGAAGGGAGGAGGCCACTTTAGCACTGCTGGCAAAGTTCCAATCCAAACTTGAGACAGTCAAGAAGATATCAGGGGACTACAGTGATGAAGAAGAGGCCCCAGAGGGGGAAACAGAGGCTGAAGCTGCAGGAGATATGTCATGGTAAAAACACTGACAGTTGGATGATAATTCAGCTGAAATAGTGTTAAAACAATGCAATATTTATTACTCTATGATTATTCAAAATGCACATACAGGCTAGGTTGCATACTTATTGCATACTTGCCCTGCTTGTTATGTCAATGTTATTTTGGTTAAACCATTTGTCACTTAAGAATTTGAGTCTTGAAACTTTTTATTGAAAATGAGATTGGGGGGGGGGGGGTTGCAAAATACCCCACTTTGCCTTCCTTGTTTTTTCTTCATGAACAGTTAATAAGTTCAAAATCCAGGATATCGTTGCCTTGTTTTCAGTGCCAGTGGTTATTGATTGGATGCAATGTGAAACCTTCATTATAATCTTTTATTATCTTGCTACACAAAAACACTCTAAGACACGGGAAATGGTGCAGATACAGACTTAAAGTGTACAAAGCCCAGATTTGTCTTCGATAAACATGTATATTATTTTGATGAAAATAGCAATTCCCACTCACTGTTGATGACTGTGCAATTTTTTTCAGAATTTGTTTTCCCATTCCACTATAAGACAGTTCAAATGAAAGAAGAATGTTGGTGTCTTTTGTATGCATTAAAGTTCATTTTATGAACAATTTTTTCATTTTTCTTTTTCAGGATGACTCACAAGCTGATATTTGAAGATGAAGAAAGAAAACGAAAAGTGATTGATGCAAATGTGCAAGAACTTGATCGTTATGAAATATACGACCCACGAAATCCCCTCACTAAACGCAGACGTGAGAACAGCAAGCAGACGATGAAAGAGAAGAAACATAAGACATGACATGATGTGTAAAATGATGGAAACATTGTCTTTTATCTGCTAATGTCACTGTTTTAATATCCATGAACTAATAAACATGCACAAACCAAACAAGCTGTGAAGATTTTTGAAAAGATTTACATGTACTTACTAAGTAAAGGACTCTCTCTCTCTCTCTCTCTCTCTCTCTCTCTCTCTCAACACACCCCAATAGATGTTCATACCTGCTACTGTAAGGTATGTAGATTTTCTGTGGTGCATGTATGACTCACCCAATGGGGTAATTAAAATTATTGCACAATGATCAGTTGCAGCATTTAGAGTTAGGTGAAAAAAAGGAATTTCTCTAATTTATATCAGAATACAAAATTTGGTGAAAATTACTAAAACAGATTAGGTAAATTGTAAAAAAGGAAAAAAGAATTAAGTAAAGCTCGAGGTTGGAAAAAATGAACTGTTCTATGGGTATCACCAATATGAATCTTTCTTTAAAATTCAAAACTAAGCTAGAATAATGAAATCAAGATCAAGGAGATGGTCCAAATGAAAGAAATAGAATACAGTTGAATTTTATTTGGCTTGAAAGTAAGCAGTACATCTTGTACAGTTTTTTGGGAATGAGCATCTTGGAAAGTTTCATTAAAACTGAGCTAAATGAAAATAAGGAACAGTGAAGTTAAATTCATACTGTAGGGAATGGAAAAATTGGAAATTAAAGACTTGGATAAAACTGCTTTCATCTATGCAACCATAACTTTGTATTAAGGGTGATCAAATAATTGGAACAGTCTATTTAATGAAACTGTAAATATGATATAGGATTAGTGGAGTCAAGGTCGTATAAAGGGTCAAGATCAATATACTGTGACACATTTTAATACTGCAATACATATCTTTATATGAATTTTTAGAAGACATATTTTAACCAGTTCCTTTAAAATTGAGGCTAATGAAAAATGAGGGACAATGAAGTGGAGGTCATAATAAAAGGTCAAGGTCAGAAACAGTATGAAAGCTATCCCTATTCATTTGTTTGAATTATATTTGGCAGCTTCTTTGAAATTGAAACAGAGGTACGTAGATGGTAAGAAGGACAGACAGCAGGCATGGCAAATACCTTATTCTCCACCTATATACATGTACATGGCATGTTATACAATTCTTGGTCCCAAAATCTAGCATTTTCTTTTTTTTATACCGGTAATCTGAAATAAGGGAAATATGATACAGAACACTAGATTTATCTAATTAGCTGTTTAAATCCATATAAACAATATAATAAGACACCTAAGAGATGAAAATTTCTCGCACACGTTGATGTTATTTAGTACACGTCTATGCAGGTATCTCCTAAGTTCAATCATCGGCCATGTTATATAAATGTGTGAAATTATTAAAAAGGCTCGTGATTTATTTTTTTCCAAAGGTTTGGCAGGTGAAATGAGGCCACTGACTGCAGAAGATGCAAGATAAAGACCTTGACCTTTCATTAACTTTGATGAAATCATCATAAGATGATCAATAGTAAATAAATACACATTTTATTTAAACATATTTATATTTTGAATAAGCCCCCCCCCCCCCCCCCCCATTACATGTACCTAATTTTGAGTGTTTTAAACGTATTGCTGAAAACGAAGTCTACGTAACCCATCGTCATCAAAAGGGAAATGGAACTATGACATATAAACCCCCGTGGGTGCAAGTGGGGGAAAAAGTCTGTCTTATTTTGTGAATATATGTCCTTATTCGTATGAATTTCTGTCTTTTAAATATTCCCAACTGTTTTATATTCTTTTTTTAATGAGACAATTTCAAAATCATACAGTTAAACAGGTATGTGAAAAAAACCTGGAAACAATTATTTCAGTATTTTTTTGAATTCAAGTAAAAAAAAGTAAAAAAAAAAAAAAAGTTTGGAATAGGTAAAATATATTTTTAGATTCTTGAAACCGATATTTCACTATAAATAAGGGTTCCCTTTTTAATGGAGTTTTACTTTAACTACATGTAATAGGTACATGTAATCAATGCCATTATCATTAACACTACGATATTTGGGGTTGATTTGAATTTATATACAGCTGTTTGAAATCAACAGGTGTTTTTCATGCAGAATAATCATATACTATGCCTGTGCGTTATATTTACATGTACTTAAATTCAGACAATATTGTAGGAATGGGAAATCGATGAAAACGCAGTCAATTCAGAGACGAGGAATTCATCTTCAGTTACCATAGCAACAGCTACCGGTGAAACTGTCTGTGATACCTTAGCTTTCCCTGGGTACCCAGCGCATGTCTAACCGCCAAAGTCAGGATGCGGTGGAATAGACTAGCAGATCCTTGTGTGGTTTTGTTTTTAGGTCTTTTACCTTTATGTTGTGGATTAGAAGGTAAGAAAAATGAAATTATTATTTAAATGTAGTAATATATTTTCGTTTAATCTTTACTTTGGATTTTACCTATCATTTGCCAGACTGCAAAAGTTTGTAAAATAATAGGTATTGTTAAAGGCGGCAGGGGCTATGGTTCTCGATTTCACAATTTTATGAAAAAGTTTATCTTTATGCTTGCACATGTATTGTTGCTACATGATTTATATAACTTATTTGGACACCATGTTGTTATTGTTTTGTTTTGGGTTTTTTTACTTTAAAAATACATGGTCGTACAAATGTAAATATCTAATGGCAGCTAGCGATCGACTTGAAATCTGGTCAATCAACGCTGCTTCATAGCAGGGTGCTTACGTGTATTTGAATCGAAATTCAATGTTTTTATAAAGAGAGAAAAAAACTCTTGGTACAAAAAAATCAGCGATTTATTTGTATGGCTAATAATTACAGGTACGTGTATTGATATATTTGCATGAATCATCGACAATGAATCTCAGTTGTTTGTTAAACAAATGAAAACCCAGATCCAACCCAACCACAGTCCCCTTTTTTAGGACTGTATACAGGGAAATATTCGCCACTTTTATTTTCGCCTCTTTCGACCTCGTTGTCAGCGGGCGAATTTAGGACTCGGCGAATTCCTAATACTCGAATATCTTTCATTAAACACTACTGGACGAATTCAAGACGGATCGAAACGATTTGCAGTGAAGAAGGGCGAAAATAACACGGGACGAAAATAACGCTGTTTACCATTATTTTTCTTTGGGTTACATTTAATACGTGATAACTGGACAAAGATGTCTGTGCTAATTTTTATTTTTTGAAGGAGTAAAAAATAAACATACAAAATGTCCTGTTTTATTTACAAATTGTCTGTACATTTTATTGTGTAATTCTATGATATTTTATCGCTTTGCCCTTTCGAAATTACTCTTTAACAGTGCTATCGGATGAATAAAGAAGTAATAAATTTGGTTTCCAGTACATGCAAAGTAGAATCAAGATCACTTGAATTGCACTGTGGTTTCCTTTTCATTCACTGAGTGACTTACTACTTTGGTTGTACATGAAGGAAGCTTGGTAGCCCAGGCCGTCAACTTTAAGTTTACTTTTATTATTGACTTAAATCGACATCTTAGTGCAGTAAAATTCACTTGCCTTCTGTTATATTATTATTTTTTTATCAATTCCACGGCATATTAATTTAATTACATCGAAATCTTCTTTGAAATGACATCGCAATCTACAATATAGTTATCTATAGCATCGTTTATTGAATTTCAAATCTGTCTTTGATTTTCTTTAAAATAAAATTTTAAATACATGTAATTTAAAATAAAACTTTAACTACATGTGTAGATGTGTTTTCTTAACTAATCCGCATAATATGATTTTTCATTTTCAGTTAATTTGACATTTAGCTGCCCTGGATTAGAGGGTGCTGCTACAGTCGACAATGGCTATGACATAATGGTAAATTCTAGATCTACATAAATTCAATTATTTTAATTAATTGTATACGTATGCTTAACATGCCATTAATATCTACATTTTATCAATTTTAAGAAAATATGCGGAGACAACCCGGAGCTATCGTTCACAGCGGACGAGGATCTAAATATGGCCGAGGTATGGATCTGTTTCTCAGGAAACACCACCGACATGGACCACGCCCATCAGCTGATGAAATTCAGTAGGTCGCTAACAGTAGTTTAGTTTATCTCATGAACTTTAAGCCTGTCTTGTTTTGACATAGATATAATGATATATTAAATGATGAGATCTTAGGTAAGTTATTTTTTTTAACGTGAGCGATATCCGTTGGTCATTATAAACAATTTAATGATCTGCAATTTAAATATTCAGCAATTTTTTTTATAAACTTTGCTCAATACAATTCGGTCATTATGAACCAATTTAATGATATACACATACAATTTATATATTTTGCAAGCGTTATTTTTTACCATTAAGTATGATCTTTTAGCAAGATTGCTTATTATGAAAACAAAACGGAGGCGCAGACATGAAGTCTTTAAACGTACACATACTTTGAATATAACGATCGCTTAGACCAATGCATCTTCAATACGCCCCGCCGTAGTATTGGCGGAATTAAATAAATACAAGTTGCTGTTCAGCCATCAGATACTTACTTATTCATTGAAAAACGATGATCTTCATACCTTCAATTGTTATAATACCCAAAATGATAACGATTGTAAAATTGAATACTTGATGACATGCTTTGAATTTCTTTATCACGTCAAAAACACCTGAATTTGTTGTTATTAAATTTGAAAACAAGTATATATGATATATAAAAGATTCAATTTTCCTAAATTTTGGTATCACAGTGCTTCATATTTGTAGTTTGGTCTATTTTCTTTTGTTCATCGCATCCACATATATCATACATCTGTTCTGCAAGATAAAAACTTTTCTCTCTCAAGCAATTGGTGGGTACACAAAAAACATGGAATGGTCTCCGGCCGATGTTTCCATGGTGATTAACGACGACCATTTACCATGCGGCAGTGGTAAGGAACACTTACAGCAATGTACAGTCTATATCAATTTCAACTCAATCAATACATATACATATGTATCTTTTTTTATTATTTAATATCTGAAGTCTTTATATCGATGTAGATAGTTCTGATACTGTTTAACTAATTATCATTATTCATCAGCTGTATTCTCTAGCAACCTTACATAGGTTACGTTATTGATGTAGAAATATTTTTTTGTTACATGTATTTGATTCATGTAATTATCATTAATTTATTCTTTACCAACCTTTCTGCAGGTTACTTGATAGCAGAAGTGCGAAATAACGGAATGAGAATTGCTGCTGAATACGAGAAGGCGATGAGAGTATGTGATAATACAGGTACATTATCGACTCCCCACAGAAAGGAGCAAGGGTGCTTGAACAGACATTATGTCATCAAATTCTTACAGTTCATTCTGATTTGCTATTTTGGCCATTTCTCATGAAACGCAATAGACACAAACAAATGATCATTTTTGGCTGTTCCATGTGACAGAAAAAAAAATTAGCTAAAATTCCAAAATGAAGGAGGATGTGTGGTCAACAAAGTAACCATTAGAACCATGTAAAATTATGATATAATTTATTTAGTAAAGAAAAAAACCATACATTTTATCTTTTAAATTAGGGTATTTTTCTGTATTTTATATAGAGCTCCTCTTATAAAGGAGATCAATACAGTCTAAAAATGGCCACGGCCATCGAGCCTCCTTTTAATTAACAGCGAAAGTATTTTCTTTGCAAACGCCAAACTCTACAATCTGTAATAAAGATTCTTGTTGAAAAAAATTTCGTCTTAACGATTTCAATTTTTCGTTCATTACATTACAAAATTATTTTTATTTTAAGGAGACTATACATGTTTAGTCGCAATTTTTCTACCTCAGAATCAAGAAGAGTCTAAAATCTAAATGCATTTTTATGTACGACGTTGACATGGTGGAATTAACTAGTAAAATAACTGAAAATAACTTGAAAATAGCACTCTCAAATAAATGTAGGTTAGTTTGTTTTCATTTTGTTGTTTGTAGACATTGACCTGAGCTTACAGATAGAGAGCACGATGAAGATGATGGGACTGACCCCTCAGTTATACACGGGGAGGTACTCCAACGATCTCCTCTCACAGCTCCTCGACTACCTCGACATAACTAAAGTAAATATCATTTTGTCTCATTACGGAATAGGATGAATATCCGTGAAGAATCTGGTAATATCAGTGGCATTAATGTTATATTTTTCCTGCAAATTTAGCTGATCTTGCATTTAAACAGTAAGATTTTTTTTGGTGATCCACGTGAGTATAAAGGAAGCGATCATTGCAGAAAAATACATAATAACTGAGTCTCGCAAACGTGATTTTACTGAATATGGCATGATGCAAGATTGGCTAAGGCTTTTTAACGATGTGAAAAGAAACGGTGGAACTTGTGTACATGACTGTTTCTTTGTCCTTCTGTTTGTATTCTCAATCTAGGTCATATAATTTTAATTATTAAAGGAAAGGTCAAGGTCAGGTTCCAATATTTATCACAATCAGCGACCACTGTCCAGTACTTCGAATATTTGACATGACCTGGAAAATATTTAAAGATGTTCGCTCATGAGGTTTTTGAATTTACCGCTTTAGTCATGAAAACAGTCGAGCATATCATTTGATACCACCCTTGTGTGTTATTGGTTTAATAACTCTATTGACGTTAATCTAATGCGCATTTCATATGCAAGACAATATATTTTAAAAAGCAGGTATGAAAAAGCTTGAACAAATGCGAGGGGAAATTCCAAGCAAACATTGCTCTTCGTACATAGACATTGATTTGAAATATGTACTGTTTAAAAAAAATAAAAATAAGAAAACTGAACGTTATTTAGTGTTACATTACATTGCTTGTGTTTCAGGCTGTTATTCATAACCATGGAAACAGAACTTTGGCTAATTCCACGATAGAAACACCGCACATGGTCGCGGTGTATCTTCAGGCTCGACACCAGATGACGTCACCACAGAACGGCGAGATGTGCTATGTACCGAGATACAAAATCATCGACCAGTTTATCGGCAAATTCGACATTACCGCCGGTAAAGAATTGTATATATCGCACAACTTAATTATTGATTAAAAATGTACACTCATGCATTTTGCTTCTCTGTTGTGGTAATATATACCGGTATAATTTTGTATACTGTCAGACTTTTATTGAAAAATGCAACTGGTTACCGTGCAGAACAAAACACACTAAAAATAGGTGTCACATCATAATTATGTCAAATTCTGTTTCCCAGCAATCGGAGCGGGAGAGGCCTTTGACATTGTGCCTCATTTCCATGGTCACTATATCCCGGACACATCTATCGTCTGCGGTAAGGAACACGTGGTCTGTCAGAAAATTATAGTTTGAGATGATTCTATAATAGATTTCTACTTAATTCCAACCCCACTTGACTTTGTAGGAGATGCAGAATTGGTCATTTTTTACGATCCTTTGATGATAGACCAAGATTCCAACATATGCAACAATTTTTTGAGAATTCCTGTTTCCGTCATGTGTTCAAATAGTAGGTACCCGATTCCTCTCGCAGAGGAAAGCTATTTTTTCATTGAAATTTCCTTCGAAAGATCTTTTGAACTAATTTCTCAATTTGGCGAACGTGTCGTACACGTTGCAATACTGGTGATTATGGTACGATAACCATTTTGTTGTTTTATATGGTTCGATAAAATTGTGTTTTTGTTAACTATGGTACTGAGATCGTTACTAAAAACAAATTTCAATGCTTGTGCGAAGAGCCTTTGATTCTTATGAATGATGTGGTCAGTTCTGCATTTGATCTGTTGCAGGAAACCAGAGAAACGACTGCATCCTGTGTCCCAATCCAGTGGACCTTAAAACGTGGGCTCTCTTCGGAAATATGACATTTTATGAATTTGATGTAAGAATTAAAATAGACCGTGGCTGATTGTTTTTAATTTCCTGTGCGATTTTAGAATTAAAGATCTTGAAAATTCTTTCGGTTATTTTGTTACAGGACATGGAAGGTGAATGGACCGGAAGAGACCTGCGCATGATGAATGAAGATACATTAATGGAACTGGTGCATGCTGGGATGTCTCAAATGATGCAGCAGCATCTGTCAAATCTCTACTCGCACTCTAGCGAGGGTATCTGCATGTTCGTTGACAAACTTCAAGACGAAACAATGGACAGAATTCAGAAAATGCCGATGATTGACATCCAAGTCGGAGAACAGCTGGAGATGAAAATCCAAGCTGCCATGAAGGAAATGCAGTCATCGATGGGCGTAAGTTCCTCGCTGCAGTCCTTCCTGGATTGGGGGGAGATGGAAATGGACCCCGTGAATAAATCGCTGATTATCGGCTCTTACACCGGCCTGAGCATGGTTTACGGGGTGAACATGTTAATGTTACAGTCCAGAATGATGGGGACTAGATTCCCCTCTAACACTACGCGCATGATGCTGGGGCAGATGCTGAGAGGCATGGGCCAACTCAATTACGTAGCAGAAATGCACCCCATGATGGCTAGCATGTACGGACTAGAAATGCTGAAATATGCTCAGGCACTCCGACTCGTGACCCACTTCCTGCATGAAAATCAGCTGCTTCCCGTTAAAGTTGCTCACGTGATGATGAAGCTAACTGGCGTCATCATGAGTAAGCAGATGAATCCCATGTCGAACCAAACGGGTAGCAATTCTTGGACAATGCCTTCTATGAATTGTCCCTTTGGCCTACAAATGAACCTGGTCTCCAAGGCTCTGCTAAAGCTGAGTAATGGCTGGGACGGGGAGGTAGAGCACGACAGACCCGTCGATAAGGACAGAATGAAAATGGCAATGTGCCGCACCAACATACTCCGAGTGTTCATGCTCAAGGGCGGCTACAAGCTGATCCGAAAGGCTTACATCAAGCGTATCCTTATGGAAAACGGAATGAAACCAGGTAAGTTTTAAGCTTGTGTCCAGTACTATAGTTGGTTCCCAATAAGGATGTCCTCTTTATCCTGCTCCCCGTAACACTATCTTTACTTATGCTTTAGTTTGCAACCAACATACATGTACCAACCACGTGTTCGCGTCGACCTCTTGTTTGTACTGAAATAAGCTTTCAACATCACGTGACAACAATCAATTTCAGTACGTTTAAATGCGTTCGAGTTAAACTATATGTTTTGCAGAAAGTCTCAACTTACTTTCATATATCTTTAACCTCTTTTTCATTGCACCAGACTGTAAATGTGTCTAAATATGTATAATTAACGGGTATGTATAACAATGATCATTTCTGGTAGATGATTTGATGAGGATTCCAAAGGAATGCCGACGTCATCCCTTCCAGCCCTATGACTCTCCAATGGAAAATGTCTTTGGTAAGTGATGTCTGCTTTTTAATGCTGTTTACTCCTACATATTGCCAAACTGTGTTGATTTATTCTTAAAGTGACTCATCACTGTATCAATATTTTAACCTCGCAGTTGATGATGACGGTAAAATAATGAAGGGTGCAATGAGCCCTCTGGAGGACACCGTGACGTACAAGATGCTGGCAAAATGCCATTGTGAGAACAAGTGCCCTGAGAATAAAATGGACGGGTCTTGGATGGGCGGATCCGGCCCGGGCATGTGGGCGACTACTACCCCATCAATGATGAGTAACATGTGGGAGAGTGTCACCAAGTCAACCCAGATGTGGAACAAGGTGTAACCGGCTCTTCTAGTGGATAACGCGCCGTGATCTTATTTTTTATTGAAGTCCTGATGATTTTTGTTAAATTTGGTTAAATCCCTTTTAATTACCTTTGATTATGACGGATTGACAGTCTTGATTATTTACTTACGATAGAATATGTATGGTTGTTGTCGTCAGTGGGAAGACGCTGTCGGTGATAATAGAGTGTTAATTGTGTATGTATTTAGTAGACCTGTATTTACTAAGTATTTGTATGTATTTAGTACAGACCTGTATTTACTAAGTATTTTTCTATTAAATTTGTAAGGTGTGGTTGAACTGTATTCTGTAAGGAATTCTAGTATACTTTGGCAGAGTTTGAGTTGCTAAAGCTGTTTTTATCATGAGTGTGCCTAACTTTCTGTATTCAAATGTTGTTCAATATCATTGAGACTTACCTGTTGTTCTTTGAATTAGAAGCCATCGCTAGATTTTTTTTTTGGAAGCTTCATAGAATATTTCATTAATGTTTTTCTATTTAGCTCAGTTTCACCTTCAGAGCTTACTGTCAATTCGTAAACTTGATACAACTTCAGTAAAAACTGGGCATGGCAAAGCATTGCTTATGCATCACTAGAGATTACACTCAACTGAGTATCCCAATTATGATTTAAATCCGACTTGAAAATTACACAACAGGAAAAAAAACAAATATCTTGTATAGATGTGAAACTCTGTGTGTTGTTCTCTTATTCCGTGTTTTTTTCTCTACATATATGTTGGCGATGTTTGTAATGTTTGTTTCCTACATGTTAATTACAAGCACACTTTTATAAATTCTGAGGAAAATTATTAAAGACAATCATGTCCATTTTACGTATATTTTTAATAAAATGTTGTCAACCAATTGTGTTTTGTCCTTTGACCCAGTATTTGCAACCTGAAATATTACAACAAAATGATTTGCTAAAATTCCTTCCCATCAAAGTCAAGATAACCAGGATAATTTGTAGCTGTGTTATTTCACATTTCGTTGAAAATACATGTACCGGTATATTCATAAAAATGTTTTTTGAGGGAAATGTATTCTCCATAAATAATAATGTAAAATAAAATGTAAAGAAGGAATGAACATTTTATTGAACATTTGCATGACATTAAATGAAATGACTTGATATTCTTTACATTTTAATATAATACAATAAAAAAAATTTGGGAATTTTAAAAATTAAATTGCATTATACTGAAAGAAAGGATGTATGCAAATAAATATTCATGGTATTTAATTTTAGCTAATGAACAAGCACATATTTGAACATGTATTAGATAAACCTACCAAAATCAAAACATTTTGAGGGTTCAAACTAGAAATTTTGTTGTATATTGTTAAAAAGCAAACTGAAAAACAGAACACAAGCTTTCATTTTATCAGAAAAACTTTGCCCTTCTGTCACTGTTTCATTTAAATTAACACCTAAAGAATTTATACAACCAACATCTTAAACAAATAGTCAAGGAGACTCCATTAGAAGCTAACAACATGATAACATAGGGAGGTATATTTCAAGAGCGATAAAAAAAACCCTTGCACATCAACATGTAATGTGAACACAAAGCATGCTTAAAACATTAATGTATACTTTTGATTTTGAAGTAATTTTCTGGACAATAATTTGTGAGCCTATCAAGGTTAGAAATTGCATACAGTACAATTTCAAGGAACATGCTTATGAGGAATTCTCAATCAGAACGAAGTTAGTTTCATTCCTCTTATCTAAAAACTGCATAACAAGAAAACTGGATACCAATTACAGTTACTGTGGTTTCATTAATATTCAAGGGCATCAATTTTCGTGTATAAAGAGAAAATCACAGTTTCAAGGATACGTAAATTCGTGGCCAATGACCCTATCAATACAAAATGTTAATAAAAATTGCACTTCAATGAACATTTAATTTCGTGGATCAACTAAACAACGAAATCCACGAAAATTGGTATTCAACGAATATTGATGAAACCACAGTATAATGAATCGATACGGCTTCTTCCTGGAGCTTTACAGTAACCATGTGTTACAATGAATAATCCTCTCTAATCCAGGGAAACAAAGAATGAAAGAAATTTAAAAGATATCATCAGTATTTTTATCCTTAGCACAAAGTTCAACCATTAAGTACAAAAATACTCTACAACTGCATGATATTTGAGAACAATATATAGTCACAGTCATTTCCAGAGAGTGTTTGTATACATGTAAGTATGATGGTACAATATCTAACATGGATGATGGGGCTATTTACAATATAACAATGGACATTCACAAATCTTGGATGAGCAACTATTGGCACAACAAAATCACAGCTCTATCGTACGGTTTATGTGTACATCTATTGAAATGTTCTACAAAAAATGTGCACATTCGATACCAACAATATAAAAAAAATGTCACACTGGAATTGGAACTTTAATATGCATTGATCATGTCCATCTTTTACATAACTAAATAGAAAAAATAAACATATAACTAATTATAATTTACCGGTAACTGAAAGTAACTTAAAAGAAAAGAAAAAACCAAGAACATCATGATTTCAGATTTAAGTACTATTTCATGGCACAATATCTCTCAATGGTTTGTGTATATACGTTATTTTAACAACTAATATTCACATTTTTCAGTGTCTTTGTGATAACACTACGAATATCGATCTTGTAATGTATAGTCCAATACATTTTTTCAATGGCTATTTAAACATTTAATCATACAACTGCTGAAAATTATATAAATACCAGTAATAAAGAATCATTCTTTAAAAATTATGAGGGGATCAAATACGATCAGGCATGGTCAAGGGCTCACACATTACCGTAGTTGATCACCTCATAATTCCAAAAAGAATGTTTCCTTATTCCTTAATTCAATACAATACATGTATCTATCCTTTTCTACTGAAAATAAATGGTAGAGATGGTGATTTTGCCAAAGTTCTCTCTGAAACTAATGATCTTTGCTGTTTTACTACAATGATTTATCAAATACTGAACACATTCCATTAACCACAGACAGTGATGAATTACATGTATAACCCCTGTGTTGTCTGACATAATCTAAATTCGATGATAAAGCATTAACTGAATCAAGACTAAATAATATTTAAAAAAGAAAACAAACATATCACAGATAACTGATCCTTTCCACATTTTCCTTTGTACTTCATGGAATGGATTTTCTTTCTTTCTCCAACTCTTTTAATTTTCGAAGTCCATACAAATGTCTCCTCTTCATCTTTTTACATGGTACTGGCCAACCATAACAGACTCTCTATTGCGCTGCTTTTTTATTTGAGATCCCGGGCTTGGGCTGATCTACAAATCAGAAATAAAATAAACTCGGATTTAAAATTAAGCTTTACTCTGCTTCATCCTATAAAGTCCTAAAAATTCAAAATGAATGGGGAAATAATGATAAGGACTGGAAAAGATGGAGGATTAGCCAAATGGCATTCATAAACTGAAATGGAAGACTAGTACTTAGTACAAGACAGTAAATATGAGGTTTCTAGTGGATACCTTTGGGCCAGGGCTGGAATCCCAAAGCTACAGCTAGTTCATCTATATTATAAAGTCCATCATGGTTAAAGTCAAACATCTCTAGCTGTTGCTGAGAGGGAGGGTCTGGCATGTAATCGGGGAGATCCTGCACATCAATAAGCCCGTCACCATCTTTGTCCCAGCGACGAACCCCAGTCTCCAAGTCTGTCAGATATTGAGGATATAAGTCAATCACAAATAAAATATACTCTACATGTAAAGACAATCACAGAAATGACTTTATTATTCAGTTATAATTGAAACAGCAATTACAGAAAATGTCCCTAAACTTTATCAACACTGCAGCAGAGCTTTAAAGCTTTCCTCTAACCTTCATAAGAATTGACAAGTTTCATGGTAATGAACTTGTGAACCTCCGGGGGTGAGGTGGGCTGGGACACATCCAGGGTAGATCTCACAGATTTTTCTGATAACGCAATACATAAATCACATGTAAGAAACCCGTGTTCAGCTGTACAAGTAAATTATCAATTGACATGTGAGCTTCAGCTTTTACAAATATGATAACTAATTTGAGTTCTTCCTCAGTGATTTTTTTTAAGATGACGATCAACTTAAGTTGATTAGATTAGGTATAATCTGCCCTTCTTAATTACCGGATGGCTTATCCTGGACATCCACAGTGAGTGTTTTTTTGGAGGTGAGACTTTCTGCATCCCAGACTTGTAATTCAAAGATATACTGTCCAGGTATGAAGTCTCCTGTGGCCCTGGCTATTGCTTCATCCTCTTGAAACATATTTAGAACGGAGGGACCACTAAAGGAATATCAGACGAAATAATCATTGGGTAAAAAAAGTCACATGATTACTGTAAATCAATCTTTTAGTGTTTGCATGTAAGAACATACATGTACTGTTACAATGTTTTTCTGGTTTTAAACCAGTTTTTGAATGATTTTTGCACATGCTTTAGTTTAAAAACTTTGCACATGCTTTAGTTTAAAAACATGGCTCTGTATTGAAAATTAGCCATCCAAAACCAGTAAATCACTGGTAAATTATATAATAAAGTTGCTGCAAATAAAAGTTGGTTTATAGTATGTCAAAAGTACATTTGTCCAAAGACTTTCACACTCAATTCAGTATCACAAAATTGAACAATATCTCTCTTTATCTCTCTTTTCTATGATTCTCTGCTACAGCTAATATATCTAACTAAGCGCAATTTAAACTGCAAAAGATTTACACTTTTTTAAAACACATGCCAATTTCCAATCTTTATACAAATTATTTGTCAACCTGAATTTCCCAATGTCTTACTCTTTCTGTTCCCAATGATAAAGGACAACATCTTCATCATCTGTGCTGCCAGTTCCATTCAAGTAAAGTTCCTGTATAGGTAGTGTGATAGTAATGTGACCCTCTGTCTTTGCTACTGGGGGTTTGTTTTTATTCTTTACTATAGGCTCTGTGTTATGTGGTGGAAGTTTTGTTGTTGGCACTTGGTCCTTGTCTTGTTTAACATCAGGGGCTTTAGCTGTAGATGTTGGCACACTGCTAGCTGTTGGAGATGCTGGCAATAAATCCAGATCAGATTTAACCACAGGGGTCCTAATTGTAGGTGTTGGTGGTGCAGCTGAGGTTGTCTGACCTGGTAAAAGATGAAACCATTGCAATTTATAATAACTTTTCCTCTGCTTTAATAAAAGCAGCGTGATGCAATCTAAACACTGACATCAAAGGGAAACACACTCTTAGAAAATATCATAGATAAGAAAATTCATAGAAAATTTAAAATAATGATTTTCCCCACCATTAACCATTTCTCTGTGGTCCTTGTCAAGTGAAGCAGAGAAATGCTTCAAGACCTCCACAGTCTTAGACAGTTCCGTTATTGTGTTGGACTGCTTGCCAACTTTACCCATCAGTGTGTGGAAATCCTCCTTCAAGACTTCAATGGATCTGTTCAGTGCCTACAATCAGGGGCAGTGAAAAAAAATGTGGTCTTATTAAAACAAGAGTACTCATAAAAACCATAGAATGAAATGTACATATCTGTTCAAAACATGAAATTCAGACTTTTTTTGTTCATTGAACTAACTTCAACATGTGTAACCCCACTGTTTTAATTGAAAGGGAAAAATTACCAAGACTTACTTGGAGACTTGTTTGAATGGACCCAGTGTCTGCTGAACCAGCCGTTCCTTGGGAGTCTTTCATCTACAAGAATATTTATAACACAGATAAGAGGGGAGAAACAAGGAATACTTTTTAACAGAATTGAAAACCAATGACAATAAGTTAAATAATTTATATTGCATTCATCAATATCATTTACTGGGTATACAGAGAAATTCATGAAAGTCAAATTCTAATTGACAACTTCTCCAAGGCACTGATGTGGATTTTATTAAGATAATTTATGAACGAGGTTCCTCACCAGTTTGAACTGATCCCTCAGTGTACCAACTGTAGAGGTGATGCTGTCTATCTTCACTGACAGATTATCCAGGGACTCTGATGGGCTGGTTTGGTTGGCAAGACCCATATCCTCAATCTGAATTTTTTTCAAAAATCAGTTACATCAAAAAAGTTTCAGTATATAGATGTAAAGTTTACAAAGTATAAGCTGTAAGGTTGCTTATTCTCCCAATTTTAATGGCTTCAGTTCTCAATATAATGCAAGAGCCCTGGGTAATAATTAGTATTTAACCTAAATAAACTGTATATTATAGTGAAGTACATAGTCTGAGACACACAATACTAACCACTTGGTGAATGAGGAGCTTGGTCTGTGCAGTTCCTTCCCCTGAGTCCTGGTCCATCCCCTTATGATCCTTCAGTATAGAAGAGTGGTCACTATTCAAGGCCTTGAATTGTGTCTGAAGGTTAGCAGTTATGTTTTGCAAAGCACTCAAGTAAACCTGAAAGAACCAACATATACAATATTAATCTTACATTCAGGAAATATTCCGAAATAAGGTACAGTCGCACCTGCTGTTACGGCCACCTTTAATCAGCGGCCACTCGCCATGAGCGGCCAGTTTTAATCCCGCCCGTTTAGTTTTACACTATATTTTAACTGATTTAAGCGGCCACCTGTCTAACGTGGCCAGCGGCCACTGTTTTTAGGTCCCGTGGCTTCAACATGCCTGTTTTCAACGGCCATTTTGTCTGTTTTGTCACATGACTTTTGAATCTGACATGTGACCCCGTATCGAAAGAAGCCAAACTTCGAAAGCTGATAATGAGTTAATGACAAATAAATGAGTGTGTTATTTGAAGTCTGCTGAGATTTAATGTGATAATTGATTATCATAACACCTGTTTTGTGTTGTTTATATATCGACACGTACTTATATACTTCATTACAAAGTCATTGTATATGGCCAGTCTTGCGCTGAACAGCTTAACATGTGCAAAATAGCCGGTAGTATGCACTTTTTTCCTAGAAAATTTCTTTGAGATAATAAAATGGGTTCTTAATATATATAAGAATGGAATTTTGATACTTTTTTTAAAAGGGAAAACATCGGCTATCGTAGTTCAGTAAGTAGCCTTTGTACGGAAACACTACTTCTGTTTGTTTACCGCATTTAATCCCTTGAAAATTATCATTTGGGCGTATTTAGCAGAAAATGTTTTGTTCTTAATCCCTTGATAGATAAATGGAACTAAAACGGCCATTTAGAATTAATATAAACTGTTTATTTAGCATTCCGAGCTGTGCATTCACCATCTCTGTGTACGCCGCCATTACAGATGCTATTAATAAATCTGTGCAATAGTACTCGATGTTTTTTTTCCATTAGTTTGAAACCTGGAATAAGAGGCCACCTGTCTTTAGCGGCCAGTTTGGCATTGTCCCACAGGTGGTCGCTTAAAACAGGTGCGACTGTACCTTTTTTATGTTTATGGGGAAAGAATAGGGGCTGGCTAGGTAATCCAATTACACAAGGTCCTAGGCACTCTCTCTCCCTTTCTTCTTTTTATCTCACTCACCTCATGACTTGACAGTTTTGATTGAATTTTTGGCAGCTCAGACCACAGAGAGTTGTTGACCAGCTGTATCATGTTGCTCAGATTCTCCAGTTTCTAAAATTGAAAAAAAAATATCACTGTAGTATTAATTGAACTACATGTATTTTTAAACACATACTTGCAACCTTCTTGATTATCTGTGACATTTAACCAGACATTTAAGTGAGATTTAAACTACAGTAAAACATGGTTACATCTAATATAATTATAACAAATTCAGGCTTACAGGGAAGTCAGAATGATTCCCCTTATCTGGAAATATATTATGCATTTATTGGATATAGTGAATAATTCTTAGAACAAATCTGTATCTTTCATCCCTCATGCTTCACTATAACCATGTATTCCTGTACAACTTCTTGTTCATGATACTGGTCTTTTTGTTATGGAAAAAATGAAATTTCCTTACTTCTGTGTCAAGGTCAACATGGCCTGACTCTCGACCCCCTGATTCACGACCACCACTCCCCATCTGTATGTTAAAAAACAACTTGTTTTAATAAAATCTTAACAACATTGAAGAAATAATTGAAGATCACAGTCGGTATTTATCACATGTACCATATATGTCAGTACCATAATGTAATGTTTTAATACAGAGAAAAAAGTGTTACTGTGAATTTGTAACTTGACTATAACAGAAAATATTTTTAGTGATTTAATGAAGCAGAACAAACCTCCGGAGTCTGTTGTTTTTTCAGGTCTGCCAATTCTTTCTCAACTTTCTCTTTAAGTTTTTCCACCTCCAACTTCATTGCTTTCACATCAACTCCTAAATCCCCTATAGTCTGCAGGAATAGAAAGATGAATGCTAGCAACATCAGCTCATCTCATGATGAATTACCAATGCAATTAAAACTTAATATTGTGTAGTTGTGATTTGAAACCATTTTTTTTCTGATGCTCAGATGTAATGAACTTGTCACTAATGAATAGGCATTCAATATTAAGACTAGAGTAATAAATGTAGCAATTTCAGCACTTACCTTTAATAAGGTTGATTTTGGGACTTGAAATTTTCATGTATTGGCTTCATTACTTACCAGTGAGATAACTTGGACAAGAGAATTAATTTTGTGCAGATTTCATTACTTATCTCTGAGAGAATTTGGAATTGAGTAGGTAATGTCACTTACATTTGAGATAATGGGCACCTGCTTTGATAGTGTATTGACTTGATTCACAATGACTTGACTGCCTGGTTGACTTTTGCTGACTGCCTCTAAGGCGGAGCTTTGATCATTTACCTAAATAATTTCAGATCATTATTGGTAGTTACATGTACATCACATTCATTAATTATTAACATCAAATATATGATAAACATATTGTTTTATCCGTACTAATGATATCTTAAGGACTTTAACAGATTGCATGTTTAGTCAAATTCGACGATTAACTGAGATAAGATACAAAGATATGAGTGGGCATCACTGAGATTTCACATCCAGTGTCACATATTTTCACTATCCAAAAGCCGATTCATTCAACTTTTCTTGTTCCTAAGAACAATTCCTGTCCTTATTCTTTTTGACTTTTCAAAATTCCATGAAGGAAATATGGCGAATAGCATGAGGGCTGTTGTACATAATCATAAACAAGGGTATACTGTCATTAGATGAGCTTCTTTTTCATCTTCTCAAAAAATAAAAGGCTTTCCCATGATGTAGTTTAGGCAGGATTTCATTAAATAATGAAATTTTTACAATGGGGGTAACACCACATACACTTTATATGTTAACATATTTTAACAATGAATCTATAAACTTGAGCTGGTACCTGTAAATAAACTATGGAAATTATGACCTTTGCAATCACAGAAAACAAACAAGGATATTTACTTTAGAAGTGAGGCTGGACAAACGTAGTTTAACATCGGCCATTTCCTTGGGGCTCTGTGTGACATTGACTAGATCTTTTTTGATACTGCTCTGAATTTGTTGCTTCAGTTCATCTACACTGGTCTGTAAACTGCTGCCTTTTACTGTCAATTAAAATTTAAAAAAAAATACAGTCATTAAAATCAAATTAAGATTGTCAGACTTTATTGCACATCTGTTCATGTATGTATAACATTTAATATGAAGAACTTAGCATCAGGTTTGTGGTTTGTGAAATTTAAGTCGTTTAACAAGATAAAACTTTATGCAAGAGCAAATAGTTTAGACAAACACTGGGTAATTTATTGTTTGTACATGCATGTTTAATTTAGTTTTAAAATACTGTTCCAGTAATCAATCTTCTAGAAATAAAGCACCATTGTTAGCTAAGGTTACTAAAATATTGATTTACAGCAAAATCATTGAAATTTCTTCTTACTGCAAACGGAGTATCAGTAGCTAATTATTTGCATTAATGTTACACATTATTTATTCATATACAGTAAAACACGCTTATAATGAAGTGCCAGGACAGGCAATTTTGCTTTGTTATAAGCTTATTCATTATATACATCAAGTTTACAATATGTAATAAAGTCACAGGGAATGAAAATCACTTCCCTGCAAGCGACAATTCATTATAAGCGTGTTCGCTGTTACCATGTTTTACTGCATTAATCAATAAATCGTAGCATTTTCAATGCTGTTGATGTGTACCAACCCATATTAACTAAAACCAAAGAAGCTAAAAAGTCATCTCAAGAAAAAACAGAGGAACAATCCTAAAATTTTTAAATTTACAAAATTTATATTAATATGATACCTAACAGTAATGAATGAATTAAATTATTAACGTTTTTGTTAGCAGTATATTATCTTGAAATATCACTAGAACATGCAAATAAAATTTGACAGGTTAAAACCAGCCTACTACCTCAAAAATACCAGTCAAATAAAATTTCCTTCATATAATAATATGTCAATCCAATATTACTTGTCAATAGCAGAACATTCAGAGATACACTCTATACATTTTTTTCCATAGAAACTTGAACCCTGCATGCTTTATAGTTGATGATGATTTTGTTTGCAACAGCTTGTAAAAGTAGACTCAATCAATTTGTCATAAATAGTAATGAACAAGAAAGGCAAAAGAATAAAACAAAGACACATTCATCAGAACTCAATAAAAGAGAATCGACCAGTGGAAACAAAACACAGAACTATTCAAGATACAACAAATAAGTCACCTTTATTAACTTCTTCCCGGATTTTTTCAACATTTTCTTTCAGTTGTAAATGCATGTATAACAAGGCGCCAATACAAATGAAACAAGTGACAACCATGAAAAATCCAAATACTGACATGCATGTGGAACAGCACGAGACTCGCCCCCTAGTGTTGGATAAGATAAAAAAAAATTGTTAACTGTTGATTTTTTCCAAATCAGATCATTTGTTATATAAAATTGAAAATCATTTTAAATTTGTTCAAAGATGGCAATCAAAATAATCCGAAAGCCCACGTAATTTAGTAAAACTAAAAGCCGAGACATGTTAATGTACGGAAATGAATTACACATTTGCCGCTAAATAAACCTCTCATTTAAAACTCACTGTCTCATGAAAGATTTACGATCAGTTATTAAAAATTCATCCACTTCGGACGACTCGGACTCCGTACGAAGAAGTTCGTGACCATTTTTCATCTTTCTCCGAGTTTTCCCACTTCCCACTAGTGCGTCAAGTTCTCGACGCTTTTTCATTTTCTTTGGCGGTTTAAAACCGACGTCTAAATTTCCCTGAGAGTCCAACATGGGACATTGATAGATCTGATAATGTAAGTTTAAGGTCTAATCGATTTTGTAGTTTTTGACGTTCGATACGTACACCCGGAAGTGGTAAAACAAAAGTAGCTTTTACAAGAAATACTTCGTATAAAAGAGCTTAGGAGGTGTCCGGTCCATTCGTACCAAATGAAATAAAAGAGTAGGACATTTCGCCCTCCCTTGTAGTCTTAACTCGTCATTCATCCTTAACCTGCAAATTACTTGCCAAAACCTTTGATTTTAATTCTAAACGAAAAACGCAATGAAATTCTCCCATGCCATGGATACACATACACTGCCAAAATGTATTTGATGTGACATAATTTCTTTCGAAATAAAATACATACATGTAAACCCTTATAAAACTTCTCTCACAATCTTGGTATGTAACGAAGTATCAATAAAGTGAAGTGTAAGCCACTGATCTGCAAGGCATGGGTTTTAAATGCTGATTACATTTTGAACATAATAAACTTCAATATTCACATCAATATACCAAGTACATAATTTTTATATGAATTTGAGTGCAAATGTTTATAATAATTTGAATCACGTACTTTTCACCAACAAGCAATAAAAACAGTTGTTTTTCTTGTGTATAAAGTTACTGGGTGTTGATGAATCATGGTTTTGATCTTGAATGTGTCTGAAAGTGTTAATTTTAATTAAATCTGGAAACATTAATACATGTATATCCATATTAATCATGTAATATACATATGTATAGACTTTGAGGTATGTGCAAGTGGCACCAGTAGAGATCAAATGCCACACATCAATATCCTTTGGCTCTCTTGTTAGTCCCATACCTGTTTTCACCGGAGGGGACTATAGCTTTCCTCTGCGTCCGTCAGTCTGTCTGTCTGTCCCACTTCAGTTTTCCACACTTTTTTTCTTTATGCGTTTGAGGAATAATATGAAATTTGCTGAACAGCTTCAAAATGTCAAACAACAGATCAAGTTTACACTTTTGTAGCGTCTGGTTGACATATTTTCGAGAGAAATTCTGCATAACAGAGCATTGTTTTCACAAACCAGTAGGGGACGTGTATTGCTTATGCAATACTCTCAGAATGCTTGTTGATATTGTCTTAGAGATGATGTGGAAAAGAGAGGACATTGATATATAAAAACGGCCATGTGTTGAAGTTGAACAACATTGACCAACGGCCAACTAATCACCAAGTACCCTACCGCCCCCCCCCCCCCCCCACCTCCTTTCATGAATGCCTCTCTCTCTCTAACACAGAGGATACAGTGCCACTGGAACTTGAAATGTTTGCATTCTATTTATCATAAAGTTTTCTTTCTTCCAAAATATTTCTAGGTAAAATTGTATGGATACCCCGCATGCAAAGCTCTATGATCCATGAATATCAAACGTGAGGAATTCAGCATTAAGGGGCATGAGATTGATTAGGAAAAACTTGATTTGGTCATTTTGAAGTCTTATCTTCCAGTATATGCAAAACTGAATATAATGCACTATTGATGAATTGGAACTGTCATATCTGTGTATAAATTCAAACTCTGTCACTTCTGTATTACTTATCAGTGAACAAGATAACTCAAAGCATAAATTTTGCTTAAAGCAGGTCAAATTTTGCAAGTCTGCTTCATTGTCATGATGGGTTGTGGACATACCTTCATTGAGCTGCTGTTGTAGATCCTTCACTTGATTGGACAGCCACACAGTAATGAAGCCCATAACCGTCACAGAGCACACCAACAGTAAAATAATCAGCATCTTCATGAACTGCCAGCAGTTACAGATCCCTCCATGGGACGAAGAGGGAGAACTATAGGGATTCCGCTTTCTGTAAAATAACATACCATGTTATTAATTAAACCAGAATAATACCAATGATCTTTTAAGGAGGCTGAATGGTTAATAAATGAACCATCGGATCTCCCTAAAACTTTAAAATATAGGGGTTCTTGGTTTTTTTTAGCTAAAAACTATTATTGAGAAAAGAAAACTCCATATATTTTGCTTTTTAAATTTTCAAATGGTATTTTTCTATATTTTTACATAGAGTTCTTCTTCAAAAGGAGATCGATACAGTCTAAAAATGGCCATACAGCCATCAAGCCCTTTTAAGCTATGGACTCGGCAGTTTATCTATTTTCCATAGCATATATGATTAACATTTACATTTCAGATGTTTGCAAAAATAGTACAGAAAAACAAGCAATAGGCGATAAAATACTACTATTTACAGTGGAAATAAAAACATTTCTTTGAGATTTCTTAGTTTGAAATGCTTTTTTAATTTTATACATCGTAGAAACATTCCAGTTTGAAGGTGTAATTTTTTATCCATTTTCATCTTTTTGAGATTGGTTCATGAGATGTAATGTAATTTACGGATTCTCTTGCAAGTATTACTGGCATTATGAACAATTTTGGCCAAGGACCATTTCTCGCCAGTGCACTGTTACGACATTTTATCAACATCATATAAAAAAATAATGTAACAATGCACTGTCGAAAAATGGTACTTGACGAGGATTGGTCGCATGCCAGCATGGAATGATTAATAAGGACTGTGTTTGTTTGATATACTGTTAAAGTGAGGGGTTCCCCTAAAAATCCACGACAACTGCACAGGACATAACAAGCTCCCATGGTTCCACAGTACCATGCATGCTATTTTTTTGTTGTTGAAAACTTAAGTTTTAGAATTTCTGAATGATATACAATTCTCATTTTAATAAGGGCTCCATCAAGTATTCAATTTCAAATTTGCTGATAAATGCTTATTAAAAGAGTCAGGCAGGAAACTGAGTAAGTGGGTCTACTTGAGGAACTGGACCCCAAATTTTTCATTTCTTTTAAATGCCTCTCAGAAAAAAAAATAAAATATCATATGTAAGTTATCGAACTCAGCAGTAAATGCAAGTTCTAATATACCTGTAAATACATCACAAAAATCATAGCTGCATGCATGTTTTTCTACCATATGCAGTCTGTCGTGTATACTAGGTCTTAATAAAATTTAACACCTGCTGACCAACATAGGGCATATCAATCTATGAAAACTACAAGTCTGGAAATCAGAAGTGAATTAACACTTGGGGCGATGGAAGAAACAATTAGATAATATAGAAACATGACGTAAAATCGGTAAACAGTGGTAAACATGCTCTGTCAAAGATATTTGCTACTAGAAAGTGAAAGACATCTCTCTTTTTTTTTTTTTACTGTAATAGTGATTTTCTGAAGTTTTGAGCATTGCTACAAGTGTATAATGCTTCTATTCCAACTTCACACACGAGACAATGCCAGCAGTCATACCTGCGAACTTGCTTCTTTCCTTTCAGGGGAGGCAGCTGAAGCTCGTCTGTTTCCGACGAATCGTCTAACAGTGTCATCATGAGTTCCTCCCTCTGAATGTGGCCGTTACTACCCTTCTTCATTGTTGCTTCTCATTACAACCCTCCCAAAAAACAAATCTGAACTTTGACAACTCCAGAACTCTTTCTTGTTTTTCTCAAACAGGAAGTTGTTGTAGGATTTAGGATAATTAGGTTGTACCAAATAATTTCGTTCGTCCAAATACTGTCCCAAATCAAGCTTCCCCAACTAGTAACAAATAACAAATTTAACTTCCTGGTAACTATCAGTTTAAAGAGTTGAATCACAACATTAAAATCCATTGCCTTCATAACTCCTATCAGCTGATAACAAACCATGTGACCATACCAATGTCAAGATAAATTTAGAGTAGCATAAGTGCACTGATTACAGAAATTCTTACCACAATGTCCATATAGGTTGGCCTTTCATACCTTTACATTTCAATACACGTATAACTTTCTGAAATAAGAGATTAATACTTTGCATTTATCTTCCACAGAGCTAAACTATCAAAAAATGTTGAAGACATCTGTAAGTAACTTTTTTATTTCAACAATAAAGAAAAAAAAATACAAACATAACAAATATTGAGATGTAGAGATAGTTCAAAAATATTTACGCAATATTGCAATACAAACTTTTTTCCAGTATGCCAAAACTTTGCTGGGATTCATTTACATGTGTAACACATCATGAAACAAAATGGTCACAAATGGCATTAAGCTTGTCAAACTTAAATACCCGGTACTACCTTTCTCGAGTGAACAAAGACTAGTAACAGTCATCTACAGAAACATTGTAGTATGCAATTCAACCTAAGCAATTTTCTGTCACATTTCTCTCTGTTGTTTTTTATCACTTGGTTTACAGCATAAATATCTTCATACATGCCATTTATGAAAATGAATTTATGACCATCAGTATAAGTTCCCCAAATATGCCTTTTAAAAATATACAAAATTTTTACTATTTTTGTTTTTGAAATTTTAGAATGGGATATAAAAATATAATACTCAAGTCATCACACTGATCAAGGTCAATCTTAGCATGAAACTTTCATCTTCCTTACTAACATATACTCCCAAAATAAATATGTTTATATCCATTATACAGTAATACTTAGCCAGACATGACTGAAAAACCAAACAATTTTTTAACATTATCTCAAGACCAGTTGAACTTTTGCATTTGCAAATAAATCTAAAATGAGTTTGAATGTGACATAACAACAATTGAAAAATTATTTGAATTATGAAACAATTTAAGTGTTTCCGAAAACTCACAGATAAAAGTAGGAATATAGAATTTCATAAACACCCTTCTTCTAAATTTGGAATAATATCAAAATGTGCATACTTCTATCAAAACTGCACTCTACTTAAAATCCAAAACATGTCCAAGAATACATACACGTAGTAATTGAAATATCTAAATTAACAAATCTCCTGTTAGTCTTATATTTAAAATGAACCTTACAACCTATAAAATTAATGAGAAATAGCAGGAAAAAAGTAGAAAGAAGGAAAAATCTTGGACATACTATTATATAAACCCTGCCTTAGCCACTTGACTGGACTTATACACAGTTTCTACAACATGATTTGGTCAACTGTTTATAAACATTTTGATCCAAGTCTTACATAAAACATTAATGATAAATCATCATCTGAAACTTTAACATGGTGACAAAACTCACAGACTTAGAAACATGTCATATGCTACAGAGCATAAAATGAACGCTGTACACTGAAAGACAAAGCAAAAAAACATGGCCATTAAATGGCTTTGGCAAGTACTAACACGTACAATACTTATATAACATACATACATCGTACCTGTACTCAATCTAATTAATAAAAAATTTTCCATGAATTATCTATTAACCTGTATTTATTGGGAGGAGAAGGTAAACATGTTGTGTATGACTTATGAAAAATTACGGTATACAAAAACAAGAACAGTTGAGTTTATATAGACAAACTAGACATCTACAGATAGTTCTTGATTGCTTTGAATGATAGCATCTAATAAGTACTCTAAATTGTCAGAATTCCTGAAAAAATGGTGTTCAAAATGAACCCCCGGTAAAAGTCGGTGAAGAAGAGAGTGGACCTTCTTCATGAACATCTTTAGACACTTCTTCGGCTTTTTGCACAAAACAACGGAAGGTTCAAACACTTCGACGACCTTAACTGTGGAGGATTCAGTGTTAGCTACACCCTCTTCATTGTCAGCATCACGTGGAGTCTCTACTACACAAGTTAAACCTTGAACTGCCATTTCATTCTTACTTTCAGTTGGAAAAGTTTCACTAGTCTTTTCAACTGCTAGTAGCTCCATGAGAGGGTCAGATCTAGAGGCTGAAGTACTTTTCGAATCACCATTGGCGAGAACACTTGCTAATTTGTCCAAAACATGGACATCATTTTCACAATTGTCAACTAAAACATCAGAGGTTGTAGGAACTTTGTCGTTGCTTTTGTCATCATCACTTTTGTTGTCTATGTCATGATCCTCCATTGGGACTTCAGAGGGAGCAGTACTGACTGTGGGGGGTTGTGCATCTTCTATATCCATAGGAACCATTTCCTGAACACTGGTACATATCACTTTCTCCTGGAAAGAGTTCACAAGATTTTGTGTTTATTGATTAACACTAAAACTTACTTTAATTCTAATGTAGCAATAATAAATATTATATGTCAATAATTTTGTTTAATGACTAATAACTTATATATTAAATTTTACCTGGCTTGCATCCTTCATGACTTCATCCTCTATAACCATGTGAGTTCCATCTGGAAGTGCTTCAGATGAGATCATTTCTCTGGGCTTGTTTGTTGGCAAGAATCCTTGGTAATCTGAGTCCACATTGGTTTGCTGATCATTTGCAAAGTCAACATTGACAGATATTGTTTCACAGGTTGCTTCACATGTAAACGACTGATCCTGCACAATTCCTGAATCTGATAGACTTTGAAATCTTGATGTTGGAGGTGGGGAGGATATATTGGACGAAATATTGGAAACATAAGCAGTACAATTTTCTAGCACTGGCATTTCATCATCTAAACACTCACTCTCATCCTGATATTTATGCAGAGAGTGAATATCTGTGTCCTCAGATTCAAGGTCCTTCTCTCTGTTGCTTGAGCGAATGACACGCATAACAAATTCTATGAATTCATCCACACTCTCAGTTTCTGCTTTCACTGTATGTTTCAGGTTAGCTGGTAGTAAACATTGTAATAGTAGAACAATTTTATTTCTCAGTGACACAAGGCGCATCATGTCTTGAATGAAATGTTTTTGTTCTTTCAGCAACTTTTTCTCATGCTGACGGGACTGTTTCTCTTTTTTGCTATGACTTTCTGCATCAATACAACATGCACAACTGTTATTCTTCACATTACGAGACCTGCGTCTCCTAGAGATTTTAGCTGGTACTTTATCAACATGACACACAAAGTCTGGATCGTTGGATGGGCAAGCTTCTTCTTCTTCTTCCTGAGGTGTTGACAAGAAAGACATGAACTGTTGCTGCCATGCAATTGGAGTTAAAACTGATTTTCTTCTGGATGAAGTTCTAGTATTCAAACTTGAATTGGTGACATTGACTTCTGATGAATCTGTAGTTGATGGTTTGGGTACAACCTGAGAGTCACAATGTTGGTTTATCACACAACTTTTAGGTTTATCAACTTTATTTTGGACAGAATTTTGATGACCTCCAGTTTTAACAAGAGAATCAGGTTGCAGTTCATAAGAAGAATATATCACGGCTTCTTTATCAGACACCTTTTGCAAAAGAGGTGTGTCAGGCACTTCTGGCAGTTGAGATTCAAGACAATCTTTATTAACCCCACATAAGCACCCATTGTTTTGGGAATTGTTATTTTGTTCACAACATGACTGAGTATCTGTACAAGATGCACTTGTTGGCTTTGCTGAACCTTGTTCTTGACTAGTTAAACCTTCTGGTGATCCACAGCTATTGCTGCTGTTAAAAGGTGAATTGCCATTGTCCCGAATTCCAGAAAACTCTTGAGAAATGCCCGTTATTGGAAAATCTGTGCAGAAAGTCTCACTGTTCATCAAAGAAGAATTGAAGTTTCTTGGTTCCTTCCGTAAATTAGTGCAATTTGAGGTATCTGCCCTTGAATGAAATTCAGACCACGGGGTCTGCTGATTTCCCATCCATACATCATTGCTTGAAAAAATACCATGTTTCAGTTTTTTCCTTTTCTGCCAATCAAACTTCTTTTTACTTGCACCACTGGCCCACCATTGTTTTCTATACTTCTTGCGCAATCTTTTGTACACATTCTGTGAATCTCTTTTCTCTTTCATTGCACCATTGGTTGTTAATGGTTTGTTGGAATTACTTTCACCAATACTCTGCAGATGTATTATGAATTCTCTTTCAAAGCCTGCCATCTGGCTATTTTGTGTGGTCTTTTATCTGCATCAATACAATCACCACATTCTTCATCTGAAAAAAAGGAAGAGAAATGTTTGCAATTTAAAGCTATGTATAAATTAAAAAAAAAAGGAAAGATGTAGCAGTCAAACAATTCAGAGAACTGAAACTCATAGCCTTTGGATTATCTTCTCATGTTTGCTAATATCACTACTAGTAGAACTTGCGAATCATTTGAGCAAAAGGGTGTACTAATATTTAAACAAGCTTAATAGAATGTGACATGTCTTTGAAAGCCAAGGCAACACCAATTTGTTTGATCCTCTCCAATCTAAATTTGGTTGCAACCTTTACAGCTCATTAAACATTGACAAACGTGAGAAAAGTATGTTTGGAGATTGATCCATCTTTATCTAATCAAAGTAAAAAATAAAGTGTTTTTAAGGCTGATGTAATCACAGCACACAACCTGCAAAATTTATTTCAAACAGTCAAATGTGACAACCTATATAAATCATCATTCTAATAATTCTTTGTGGTTAACCAGGCAAGGGTATGGGGAGGTCAATTCGGAATCCAGACAAATGAATTGGAATCAGTATTTCAACTCCATTGTTCAATAGATTAGATTACTGTAAAACAATGTCACATAAGTTGAATTCTCTACTACTTTCTTATTTAGACTGATTTATTAATCAATTTGCAACAGGTATGAAAAATTTCCTAGCACCAAGAATTGAATGCAGAGCAGTGCATGGTCAATGCTATATACCCCTTCACAGTAACTGTAGTACTACTCTTTTGCAGGACAAAATGATATATTTTGATTAAAAGATGACGCAATGTCAATTGTTTAATCTACCATCTATAACATCGCCAAACTTTATCAATTTGCCCTGCAAGAGAAATGTACTACAGTTAACGTGAAAGGGTCTATTTGATTATTAAAGATAAATAACAAGTCATGCTTTGCCTCATGAAATAGAAGCCAATCAAGCCATGTGTATCTAGGGAGACAACAAAGAAATAGAGTATTCTCATCTTCAAGTTTCGACGATGGAACCCAAAATTGCTTTGAAAGTTCATAATATGTTTCAGATGAGGTATAAACCTATTTGTCCATCGTTCCATGGGACAGACTTGCGTCATACTCATATATATCTACAATTTAACTTACGTCAGCAAGATTACCATACTATCCAGTCTACGAAGAACCCAATTTGTCACCTTTCACAAAAAACCAAACGCACTACACTCTATCTCTTCGTAATCTGTTAGGTGTAGGGTAAAATAATTTATAATCGTCAACATTTCGTTCAGCAAATATGGCCGCTTGATGTAAACATGAAAATCAATGTCTGTTTTAGGCGATTTCTAAATTGTCATTCAATTGAAAGTGATGAAAAGTTGTCTAAAAGACGAGAAACAACCAAAGAACACATAAAATATCAAATATAAGACGTACCAAATAATTCTACTCCAAAACTTTATCCTGAGGAAATTTCTCTTGATTATTCTGGCGCGAACACGACATCTATCGGCGAAATTGGTTACACTTCCTGTTAGTTTTGGGTATTACTAAAGGAGGGAAATGTTGGTGATGTTAGCATTTGACATTCAAGACTTAATAGAAGTCATATAATTTGGGATATCATATAAATAATATTCTATTTTGATACCAAATTGGTCCAAATTTGTGTATCTGTAAATTATTAGCCTATTCCTAGAAAAATTTATCTCAGGTTTTTTTTTAGAACAAAAGTGGTCAAAACTGTCAGGTTATAAGAAATCTTAAGACACTCGAATACTTGTCTTATGTTTGTGTTGAATATAGTTGCGGCATTTTATATTGTTTTTTAAAGTAGACAGTTTATCAGATATTGTGTAAATGGGGATGTGAATTACTGATATATAGAGGATCAGTGAATTTTGATACGTAATAATGCATACTCGATATGATGCATGCGCGGATCCAGAAAATTTTTCCAGGGGGGGGGGGTCCGAAGGATAATTGTGTTTGCAAGGGGGGGGGGGTCCGAGGCATATTTTCGCGATAATTTTACTATGTAAATTCAAAAAAATTTCATTTTCCAGGGGGGGGTCGGGACCCCCCCCCCCCCCCGACCCCCCTCTAGATCCGCGCATGTGATGAACTTAATATTAAATTCTTTTACAACATCACACTCATAGCTCCTCAGTTCTACTGTATTGATTTTTATTTGCCAGAATTCATATGAACCATGAGCATTGGTATATACACATTAATTATAAACATATTGAACTGCAATCTATCAAAGCAAAAGTACATGTCACAAACATTATACAATATTCTAAAAAAAATATTCGTACATTCATAGGAGGAGAGACCTAAGAATCAATAAATCAAATGGTAATGTAAATAACGATACTGATGATAATAATAATACATTAATTGGATGTACACTGTAGTCTGACAGAATCCCGTTTTACCTGCCTCACGCAGATACGTTGCGAGGTGGCAAAATTGTTTGGTTTAGTTTAAACAATATTTTAATTCAAAATGAAATAAAATTGTTTGCGACTATGAATAGAAATGATTTGAACTAACTTAAACAATAAAGGACAAGATCAGTAGTATTCTTTTAAATAGATATTAATAAAAAGGACAGATACGTGTAAAAATGGAATTCATCCTCGACTGTACAAAAATTATAATATTTGCAGATAAGAATCGACCTGGATCTTCCATTATACAACGACATTGCTCTACCAAAAGCATATGCGATGACAATCTATATTTTGTTCAAAAGACAACAAGGTTTTTCGAAATATTTTTACGCAAATAAAATTGTAGGGGAAAAGTGTCAGGCACATAATAAATTTCACTGTTGTGTATATAAATTCTTCCTCGGCGTTTAAATAGTGGCAATTTTAAATGTTTGATACCTCTAGACACTAAATATTTGGAAGCTTTGAACAAGAAAGTAGAAACTATGAATTATTTACAAGCTAATTATAAAATCTATTGAATATATTAAAGCTATACACGCTATAATTTGCGTCAATTTTGAATGACAGTGAAAACGCATGTGTTTGTCTACTTATAAAAGTTATCCTTAATCTGTAAATTACAAGGGTGAATTCCATCTCGTTACAAAGATATAGATTTTTAATTGTTTATTTTCCTGCCAGGAAAATATACCTTTTCATGAATATTGATGAAGGAAGAGCAAACCGACCTGATTGCGCATGTCCGCGGAGAACTAGGTGGTCGTTATTGTTTGCCTAATTAAATATCCATCTTGATTTTTAATATGCTTAACAGTTGTTAAATTGAAATACATACATGTATAATGAGTAAAATACGCTTGTCATTCACGATACCCTTACTTCTGAATTAACACTTATAGGATCTATAAATAGCACATAGGGGAAAAACTTAGGTCTACGTCATTTTTTTAAAGGAAGTATTCATATCTACTCACAGGCTTGTATTTTTTTCTTTTGTTTGTACTCGTATATCGGACAAATTTATGCTTTACTGAAAATATCCTTTCCTTTGTGAAACTATCACAATTATGAAGATGTTGACCCTTCACCAGTTTTGGTATGATAGGCTAAATTTAGCTGTCGATATCACGTGATAGATTGATATTCACGAGGAGGCATTACTTTCCTGGCAGGAAAATAAATATTTTTTATTGTTTAATATTTGATATATTTGTTACGTGATCGAATTGAGCATAATAATTAACAGAATAAAGGTAACTTTTATTAGTAATCAAACACATACATTTTCCCCTTTATTCAAAATTGACGCAAATTATAGCGTGTATAGCTTTAATATAAAAGCAAGCTTCTAACTCAATCTTAATTGGAAATCAAAACTGTGCGGTCGCTTTCCTCCATTAATATTTCTTTCACAGCCTTTTATTATAATGAAACTTTAATAGACTTAAAAAAAAAAACCCAAAAAATCAAAATTAATTTTCAAATATTTGTATTCTCATAATATTAACAAACAACAATTGTATATATAAGTTGATTAATATGACAATTTTAAAAAACAATATATCATTCTCTCGAATAAATAACAACTTTCATTCAAAAAACACAACAACATTTCACATAGTATATCTTTCATAGAAAGTACCGGTCTAAGTTCATAATACATTATGAGGTTTCATTATCATTAAGTTATTCTTCACACTTAATCCATCTCCTCTACAGTCGGACCCTGACTAGAACTAGCTGGTCCTTGATTTCCCGTGGACCCGTTCTGGTGTAGTTTGGCCATGATGGGTGAACACACCTTCTGAACCTCCTTCAATTTGAATTCATATTCGTCAACCTCTGCCAGGGCATTGTTGTCGAGCCAGGACACTGTTTCACTGCACACCCTGGATATTGTCTCTTTGTCTTCAGACTGAAGTTTGTCTCCTGTGTCCTCTGCCGCCTGTTTGACGGTGAAGACATAGGATTCTAACTGATTGCGGGCCGCTATCCTCTGACGCTGTTTATCGTCTTCCTCTTTGTATTTCTCGGCCTCGTTCACCATTCTCTCAATGTCGGCCTTACTCAGACGACCTTTGTCGTTGGTGATGGTGATTTTATTGGACTTTCCCGTGCTCTTGTCCTTGGCTGATACGTTTAAGATACCATTGGCGTCAATGTCAAACTCCACGTCAATCTGTGGGACACCTCGAGGGGCTGGAGGAATTCCATTCAGTTCAAAAGTACCTAATTTGTTATTGTCTTTTGTCATGGCTCGTTCACCTTCAAACACCTGAATGGATACACCGGGCTGGTTATCGGAGTATGTGGTGAAGGTCTGTGATGCTTTAGTAGGAATCTTGGCATTTCGTTCGACGATCTTTGTCATGACCCCTCCAGCAGTTTCAATGCCTAAAGACAGTGGAGTGACATCGACCAGAAGAACGTCCTTGATGGCATCACTCTTATCTCCCTTCAAAATAGCCGCTTGGACAGCGGCACCGTAGGCCACAGCTTCGTCTGGGTTGATCGACTTGTTCAGTTCTTTTCCGCCCATGAAGTCTTGCAGCATTTTCTGGATCTTTGGAATTCTTGTGGAACCTCCAACCAAAACCACCTCGTGAATTTTAGATTTGTCCATTTTGGCGTCCCTCAGGGCTTTCTCTACAGGTTCTAAGGTTCCACGGAACAAATCTGCACACATTTCTTCAAATCTAGCCCGTGTGATTTTGCTGTAGAAGTCCATTCCCTCAAACAGCGAGTCGATCTCAATGTTGGCCTCAGAACTGCTGGACAGTGTTCTCTTGGCACGCTCGCAAGCTGTCCTGAGTCGTCTCAGTGAACGGTTATTTTTTGAAATGTCTTTATTGTACTTGCGCTTGAATTCCTGCACAAAGTGATTGACCATTCTGTTGTCGAAATCTTCACCTCCCAGGTGAGTATCCCCTGCAGTGGAGCGAACCTCAAATATGGAACCCTCATCAATGGTAAGGATGGACACGTCAAATGTACCACCTCCGAGGTCAAAGATGAGAACGTTTTTCTCACCGGAAATGTTCTTATCTAGACCATAAGCCAGAGCAGCAGCTGTGGGTTCGTTTACTATCCTGAGAACATTGAGACCGGCTATCACTCCGGCGTCTTTAGTGGCCTCTCTCTGGGCGTTGTTGAAATAGGCAGGAACGGTGACGACTGCGTCTCGGACAGTTTGTCCCAAGTAGGCTTCTGCTGTCTCCTTCATTTTGGTCAGCACCATTGAGCTGATTTCTTCTGGGGTAAATCTCTTTTTCTCGTTCTTGAACTCCACTTCTAGCTTGGGCTTTCCTCCATCATTGATTACCGTGAACGGCCAATGTTTCATGTCGGACTGTACACTGTCGTCGTTGAACTTGCGGCCTATCAGCCTCTTAGCGTCAAAGATTGTATTGTTTGCGTTCATGGCTACCTGGTTTTTAGCTGCATCTCCTATCAGTCTCTCGGTGTCTGTGAACGCAACGTAACTGGGCGTCGTTCTGTTTCCTTGGTCGTTGGCGATGATTTCTACTTTTCCATGTTGAAATACACCGACACAGGAAAACGTCGTTCCCAGGTCGATGCCGATGGCTGGAGCTTTACTTGCCATGCTTGTTTGTAAACACTAAAGTGAAAGTAGCGATTGAATAAATTTTTCAATTGTAGATAAAACAAATTATTGTATGTACTGTTACTGAATCGTAGTCTAGTTGACTCAAAGTTTCGAAGTTTCAAACTTGGCAATTTGTGTTTGACTGCCATTTTGGTCTCGGATCGCACCTTATATACCATTATGGATCTTTCGCGACACGACGAGAAACGGTGTTCTAGAATATGAAGGATCAATCCCGATGCATCCCGAATAATCAAACTCGAGGGCGGATCCACCTTGTATGCTTTCAGTAGCATTGTTAGAAGGGTCTGGATTTTTTCACTAATGCAATTATTATTTCAAAAATTGCAATTTTTATACTTTAACCTGGGGTCGTTAACTGCTTTTCGAGTTTGATCTTTATGTTTTCCGAATGTTCGTAGTCGTACTTTATACGGATTTGGAAGAAGTTTTTTTGAATGAATAGTTATAATATATATATCAATATGCAGAAGGGATTTGTAAAGCCTTTATGTATATTTTATAACATACATTTATATTACTTAAAGTCAAAAAAATAATCAGAATGCATCTTAAAAAATCTTCAATAAATGTATAAAATATGTCGAACACTAAAAGTTGACTATCCAGAATTGGGGAAAAAAATTATCATAATTATTTTTATTTTAATCATATTTAACTTTATTTTTATTTACACTTTTAGCATTTTAGATGTTAGGAATATTTTTGGTAATTCTAAATTCCAAAAGTTTATTTTTATTCAAATAAAAACAGAACTCTTGTGTTTTCGAGTCCAAAATGAATACAAAGTACAAAAGCATAGATAGATTGCCAACACGCTGGACCCGATATTGTTCTGTTTGAGGACAATTCATTCAACAGTGAAAAGCAAGAGGTGAGGGCGGTCTAAGTTATGGAACATATGCACAACCCAATGGTATTTATGTACAATAAAAATATGTTCAAATCAAAGCAATATGTATAAAGGTGGAAAATAATTTAGTAATTGTAATCTTTTAGGGTGAAATAAGTTGAGATAAAAACTCAGCTTAAAACGGTAGTTTTTTCATTTACCTTTTTTTGCAAGCATTAAATCTTAGACTAATATTGTAAGAGAATGACAAAACAAAATCTTATTTATTTATTTTGGGGATGTCAATCGATTGTCAAATTCCTAATCGGTTATTAACCGGTAACTCATAACTCATAAATACGCATAATTTTGAAAGGTTATTATCATTTTAATTATTGATTGAAATAATACATAAATTCTGCTTATGTGTAATTCAAATTATAATTTTGAAATTATGTCTCATGATAATGATTCAAAAAGAAACCTTAAACAACACGTAAAAAGTCGTGAAATCCTTTAACTGACTACATGTAGAAACTTCGCTGTCAGTTTGTCTACTCAGAATTTATTTACTAACAAAATCTTCCAATGACAAGTTAAAGATCTCCGTTTGAAATAATTATCCTTTCGAATAGTAGTAACATACATGTACCCACTTTAGACAATTGCATTATCTATGTAATAAATTGATGCCGTGTTAAAGAAAAAAAAATAAATACATTGAATGTACTAGGTATCATAATGTAACGGTACTTTACAGTGATATTAGTATTATTCAATAATGATTTATGAAAAACTGAACCAACAAGGCAGTGACAGGTTTTAACAATCATAATGAACACCTACTGACCAATTTGCCCCTAGAGTTCATGCAGCCCTTGGGTTTCGATTTAACGGCCTCCAAATTAACTTGGATATGTTATTGTCTGGATATGCAAAAAAATATATATATTTTTTAAATTGCTTGAAAATATCAATTGTTTTTGTTTTATATTACTAACTGATTACTGCTTTTGTAACCCCTACCATTAATCGGTTAACCAGTTTCATCACATTTATTATTATTATTTTTTTTTGCAATCCAAACGTCTTATGAAGACAAAAGAAAAAACTACTCATTTATTCCTTTTAGAGAATTGGACATGTCTTCATACACACTAGAAGAAGAGAAGCATATAACCTTACAATATTTGGACCCAACTTGAACTTTTACTCCTCCCAGGCCTTACTGAAATATAAACCTGATTTTCCATGCACTTTACCATTTATCATTAGATATTTAATAAGGTATTATAATGGCAGATGATTAAAGGATATGAAAACAATGAAAAGTGCGATTTAAAGATAATTGCAATTGTAAAAAATTCCAAACCCTTCTAGAAATGCACAGACCCTTCTAAATATGCTACTGAAAGCATACAACGTGGATTCGTCCTCGAGTTTGATTATTCGGGATGCATCGGGATTGATCGTTCATATTCTAGAACACCGTTTCTCGTCGTGTCGCGAAAGATCCATAATGGTATATAAGGGGCGTTCAAGACCAAGATGGCAGTCAAACACAAATTGCCAAGTTTGAAACTTCGAAACTTTGAGTCAACTAGACTACGATTCAGTAACAGTACATACAATAATTTATTTTATCTACAGTTGAAAAATTTATTCAATCGCTACTTTCACTTTAGTGTTTACAAACAAGCATGGCAAGTAAAGATCCAGCCATCGGCATCGACCTGGGAACGACGTTTTCCTGTGTCGGTGTATTTCAACATGGAAAAGTGGAAATCATCGCCAACGACCAAGGAAACAGAACGACGCCCAGTTACGTTGCGTTCACAGACAACGAGAGACTGATAGGAGATGCAGCTAAAAACCAGGTAGCCATGAACGCCAACAATACAATCTTTGACGCCAAGAGGCTGATAGGCCGCAAGTTTAACGACGACAGTGTACAGTCCGACATGAAACATTGGCCGTTCACGGTGATCAATGATGGAGGAAAGCCAAAGCTAGAAGTGGAGTTCAAGAACGAGAAAAAGAGATTTACCCCTGAAGAAATCAGCTCAATGGTGCTGACCAAAATGAAGGAGACGGCAGAAGCCTACTTGGGACAAACTGTCCGAGACGCAGTCGTCACCGTTCCTGCCTATTTCAACAACGCCCAGAGAGAGGCCACTAAAGACGCCGGAGTGATAGCCGGTCTCAATGTTCTCAGGATAGTAAACGAACCCACAGCTGCTGCTCTGGCCTATGGTCTGGATAAGAATATTTCCGGTGAGAAAAACGTTCTCATCTTTGACCTCGGAGGTGGTACATTTGACGTGTCCATCCTTACCATTGATGAGGGTTCCATATTTGAGGTTCGCTCCACTGCAGGGGATACTCACCTGGGAGGTGAAGATTTCGACAACAGAATGGTCAATCACTTTGTGCAGGAATTCAAGCGCAAGTACAATAAAGACATTTCAAAAAATAACCGTTCACTGAGACGACTCAGGACAGCTTGCGAGCGTGCCAAGAGAACACTGTCCAGCAGTTCTGAGGCCAACATTGAGATCGACTCGCTGTTTGAGGGAATGGACTTCTACAGCAAAATCACACGGGCTAGATTTGAAGAAATGTGTGCAGATTTGTTCCGTGGAACCTTAGAACCTGTAGAGAAAGCCCTGAGGGACGCCAAAATGGACAAATCTAAAATTCACGAGGTGGTTTTGGTTGGAGGGTCGACAAGAATTCCAAAGATCCAGAAAATGCTGCAAGACTTCATGGGCGGAAAAGAACTGAACAAGTCGATCAACCCAGACGAAGCTGTGGCCTATGGTGCCGCTGTCCAAGCTGCTATTTTGAAGGGAGATAAGAGTGATGCCATCAAGGACGTTCTTCTGGTCGATGTCACTCCACTGTCTCTAGGCATTGAAACTGCTGGAGGGGTCATGACAAAGATCGTTGAACGAAATGCCAAGATTCCTACTAAAGCATCACAGACCTTCACCACATACTCCGATAACCAGCCCGGTGTATCCATTCAGGTGTTTGAAGGTGAACGAGCCATGACAAAAGACAATAACAAATTAGGTACTTTTGAACTGAATGGAATTCCTCCAGCCCCTCGAGGTGTCCCACAGATTGACGTGGAGTTTGACATTGACGCCAATGGTATCTTAAACGTATCAGCCAAGGACAAGAGCACGGGAAAGTCCAATAAAATCACCATCACCAACGACAAAGGTCGTCTGAGTAAGGCCGACATTGAGAGAATGGTGGACGAGGCCGAGAAATACAAAGAGGAAGACGATAAACAGCGTCAGAGGATAGCGGCCCGTAACCAGTTAGAATCCTATGTCTTCACCGTCAAACAGGCGGCAGAGGACACAGGAGACAAACTTCAGTCTGAAGACAAAGAGACAATATCCAGGGTGTGCAGTGAAACAGTGTCCTGGCTCGACAACAATGCCCTGGCAGAGGTTGACGAATATGAATTCAAATTGAAGGAGGTTCAGAAGGTGTGTTCACCCATCATGGCCAAACTACACCAGAACGGGTCCACGGGAAATCAAGGACCAGCTAGTTCTAGTCAGGGTCCGACTGTAGAGGAGATGGATTAAGTGTGAAGAATAACTTAATGATAATGAAACCTCATAATGTATTATGAACTTAGACCGGTACTTTCTATGAAAGATGTATGAAATGATGAATGTAGTATTAAAATTCGTAGTTGTTAATTTATTTGAGAGCATTATTATTTTTTTTACAGATTACGATATTTTTTTTACTTATACAATTGTTATTCAATGTTGATAAAATAAAATCATTTGAAAATTACCTAATGAACTTTTGTTCGTGAGTCATTGAAATTACGCTACAGTGTAAACTATAGTTAATGAGGATCTATGATTGTTGGAGAAGAAGCAGAACTCTGAATTAAAAGTATAATATTTAATATGAGTTATTAACCAAAAATAACATTTGTTGTAAAAGCCGAACAAGGCTATCGAAAGGTGGAGAAATACATGCATTTTGCTTGATTGTAATAAGAAAACAAGATATATTATTCATTTTCAACGAATGACTAACTTGTTATAACGAGTTGTAATTTTATATAGTAAATATATTGTTATTATGAGAAAATTATCTCTAGGCAACGTTGTCGTTTTCTCGTTGGCCATCATAAGAGTAAATAGATCCATGTGATAAAATAGTGAGAGAGATCTCGTTATAAAGATACACCAATTTATTTTACCTATGGTCATAAACCACACGTAGCAATGGAGTAACTTTGGGGATATGGCATCGAAATCGAAAATGTGTTATATTATTGATAATATGAAGTATTATTTTTTATGCATAAAACACGCATCTTAATTTTACGAAAGCCTTTTAAAATTTTGATGTGAAAAAAGCATTATATTGCGAGGAACGTCTTTTTATGCAAAACAGGGCATTACAAAGGGCATATAACAGGCTGAACGCCTCTCTAAAATGTGACAGAAATTCATGTAACTTAATTTTAAACCAATATATCATATTAGTATAATACTTGTATTTTCCACCTTTGTGCCTCTCCTGTTAACACATTTAGTGTTAATTAAACTGTAAGCTTTGTTTGGTATTTATTTCCTTTGCATTTTTTATTATCTAAAATGTACAAGACAATTCAAGATACGCATAATTAATCTTTCTATAGCACATGTTATCACATATAGAAATGTGTTTTTTTTATGTATTTGTTTACTTCATTTGCTTCAAATGATCCATCAATTTGATGTTTACAGCGAAAATGTATCGAAAATGAATAAACAAAGGCCGAATATATTTTTTTCAAAGTAAGGTGAATACAAAAAGTATGCACCCAAAAACCATGTCTACATATGTAGAATATCAACATAAGATCATTAACCAAACGTCAGTCAATTTTTGCGATTTTTTTCTTTAATTTTTAGACGGAGGCTGTTTAACAGCCTCCGTATATGGTGATTGTTTTGCCCGTGACGTCAAATAATGAAGATTCCTTAAGCACCATCTAGCGGTGGACGAAATAATGAATAGTTATGAGATTTGATCAATAAACATGGTGTGCTTCTTTGTCTCTGTCGTATATCGTTTGCATATTATCAATTAATTACCCGCGGAGACGTATCTCTCTTTACAACTACCCCCCCCCCCCCCCCCCCCCGGCAAGTGATTTGGTTGGGAAGTCAGGGTATTTTACAAGCTGATAAGAGTGTCGCGCGTGAAAAAAAAATAGATAGAATATACAAAAAATCTTTTTATTATATGATGCAAACAATCACCATAATATAAATCATTAAAACCGGTACCATAAAACTGAACTTGAGTTCTCTGTAAATTCATTTCTGAGATTTATTTCTGATGAGAAAAAAGAAGTATACAAATTAAACTTCACAAACTCAGTATATCAATCTTAAAATCAAACATCACAAACAGTGTATAATACTTCATTGTTACGTATGCTTCTTTTCTCTTTACTTGAAACCAAAAATCACAAACATTGTAGAATACTTTATTGTTAAGTATGCTTCCTTTCTCTTTACTTGAAATCAAACATCACAAACAGTGTAGAATACTTTATAGGCATACTTCTGTTCTCCTTACTTGAAATGAAAACAATTAGAACAAACTTTTTTCCCTTATCTTGGGAGGAACACGTGGTGCACCTCGCGCGTTGATTTGATTAACAGGGGTAACACGTGGACTCGGACTGAAACTGCATTCTGGATTCAGTCACAATCAATCTAATTTAGATTGCATTCACAATGTACTATATTTTTTTGTGGATACTAATTTTATGAATATATACTTTTAAATGAATGTACGTAAAATTACGCCTAAAACTCTCTCTCTCTCTCTCTCTCTCTCTCTCTCTCTCTCTCTCTCTCTCTCTCTCTCATAACGATCATAATAAGAGAATATCTGGATCGACGACACTCATTAATCAAGAAACCCCTTCTGTAAAATAAAGAAGAAGGGGGGGGGGGTGTTGTGTTGTACAGTTTGACAAAGTAGTTTGCAATTATCTTTTGTATTGAACAGGTGTGGAAACCTCTAGGATATGCCGTTGTCTACCTTGGGTTTGCAAATCACTATATACAGGAAAAAATATCGACTTAAACTAAATATACCCAAGAAAAGAAATGTGTACATAAATAGTTTGCATTGTATTTTTCAAGTTCGAGTTGTATGCAATTAATAACATGTACAGTTTCCCATGTTGTTTTGTGATGCCAAATAATTTCCTCCTTCCTTTTTTTGTAAAGAATAAACACCTTTGAGTAGTAATATAACAAGCTTATCAGGTTAAAATAAGAGAACAACACTAATTATTTTATAATTATCTACTTGTACCTTACTCTGATGTCAACCTGAAAAATATTTTTGCGACCTTAAATTCCCATAATACTTAACCGCCTAGCAAAAAATGATAAGCGGTAAGCGCGCTGTTTTTCCTTAAATTTAAAAAATCAGATAAATTTTCATTTGTTTAATGATGCTTCCGTCTATCAGTACTTTCAGTACTTTGATTGATATTGCTGTATAAAGAAACGGTGATTTAAAAGGCTATTTTCTATGCGTTGTTTTATTTGACAATGCATTGTCACTTTTTCCACTTAACTACTTGGGCGGAAGTGCTTCACCGGAAGTTTCAGACGCCACATTGTTTACTGTAAACAAATAACTTTGTTACCATATACTTAAAATATTTTGAGATGTTGCCTTTAATATAATACTATTTATACATTATCATAGTTTGATACTATCAGTGAGATACTTATATAATGTGTTATACAATATTGTTTTTATTATGGTGTTATGGTGTCACTTGTACACTTACTGTAGTGTCATATTGTTGATGTTGAGGACGATGATGATGCGATGGTGATATCGACGACGATGGTGATGTCGATGACGACGATGATGTTATGGTGATGTCGACGACGATGATGATGTTGGTCACGTCGATGATGATGATGATGATGATGATGTAGATGATGTCGTTCATAGTGACGTCGGTGACGATGATGAAGTAGATGATTATGGTGATGACGATGATTTCTATTATGATTATGGTGTTGTAGATGACGATGTTGACGACAGTGTCGGTAATTATAATGACGACGGTGATGAAGGTGATGATGATGATTGTGGTGACGTAACTACTTTAGTTGTAGTTGTCCGTAGCTGGTCCAGGACTACAGCCCCGGAGGTTCGGACACTCTTCTTAAATGATAGATGATAAGTTGTAAAGAGGTGTTTGTTTAATCATATATTTTTTGGTCATTTGTATATACATCATATGTTTTTCTTGTTGAGTGAAAGGTGTATGAGTTTTTGAGTGGTTTAGTGTTTATATTTCTCTTTTCTTTCTTTCTCTTATTTTCTTTTGTTAATGAATGTTGTTAAATCTAAGATGTCTTGTTGTTGTTGTTGTTGTTGTTTGGGGTAGCCTCCGCTCATCCCGTTACACCCGGGACAGAGGTTTTTTTTTAAAGAAATTGTTTGATGAACAATAAAGACCTGGAAAGGTCATCCAAGTTTAATACAAACACACAAAAGCAAAACATACGATTTTGTTTGGAGAGCCAGATTGAGAATTCTAACATTAATTAATTGAGGCAAATAAAACTGATTGTGTAAGAGAGAAATAATAATACCGGTATTCCATTATTTAAAAAACATTTCCTGTGAAAGAATATACGAAGTTGGAGCTGGTGAAATTCTTCATAAATGTATCGAAATTTAATTTTGCAGGTCGAAATTACCATGTTCGATCATTCCATTCTGATGGCCCTTATATCAGGCATGTCTTATAGAAACCTAAAAAAATCTTTTCTTATTATCTTCAAATAGGAAAGCGAACCCTCCCCCTATATAAAACTATATAAGATACACATGTATGAAAATAAAACTCAGTTTTCTTACCCCCCCCCCCCCCCCCCCCGCGAATGTTCGTGGGTAACCAAAATGCTTCTGGTTCGTGAGGACGTTATTTTGTTTGTAGTGTTAAGTGGTTTCGTGAATATTAAAGAAATGCTTCTACATACGTTCGTGGGGATGTACATTCGTAGAAGAGAGTTACCGACGAAATCCACGAAAATTGCCCCTCCACGAACAACGATGATTACACAGTATTCCCTTTTTACTTTATATTTATCTTATTTGCCATACCTTAAAAAAGTTGTTTCAGGTAAAACAAATCAAAAATGCTTAAATAAATAAACACTGTTAGTACACAATAGCAATATGTTCCCAAAGTCAATTTAGATAACAAATTTTGAATTTGTGACAATCTTCATCGATTTATTATATGTATACAGTTAAAAAGGCTAGATGGTCACGTCCATTTTTTTACTATTTCTAAGATATAAAGGAAATGTTACAAATTTGAAAAATTACATTTTTTCTATTTCAAATGCTACTTCATAATGTCTCGCATGGTCTGGGTGAATGTTTGGTTTGCCCAATCCTTTCGGCGACAATCTTTAGACAATCCAAAGTAGGAGATAAGAATTAACACAAATTTTAAAGGTTATATATTTGTATTTTTGGTTTTGTTTACTTTACTAAACACTAGTTCATAGATCCAAAAACATTAACAAAACATTGGTACATCTGATGCGTAATTGTTCATCATCGAGTCTCCTTTATAATTCAAGATATGCATACATTGTAACTATAGGGTTTGAAAAAAAAACAACCTCTTGAAAACCAATTGAATTTTCCCCCATCATACATGTCTTTGTTCATTCAAAACTGCGTGGAAATCCAATAATACCATTCTCTATCTTTAGGGGATATTGAGCGACGCAAAATGATGACCGGGCTACAAGCACAATAAAAAAAGATACATGTAAATTTCAATGAAGATGGCATGATGCTTTCAAATTTTATTTGCTAGATGATTATGATAGCTTAATACCCATGGAATTGAATTCATTGAAATGACGTAGCTTTGTCATTTTTCCAAACCATCCAGTTAACATTTAGTTGACTGAATTGCATTGGTTTATCCAATGTCAAATTCCATTTGCTTATCTTAAAACACCGTGCACTACCTGTAAAATTAAAAGCTATCTCTATTCCTCTCAGACTGACCCTGCGCCGATCAGGACATCCTCACCAGGAGAGGGTGGTCGTTCATCTATAAAGTGAACATACATGTAAATGCATGTGTTAAATTTTAACTGAGTGGTTAAAATTTATGAGTCTTTTCAAAAAAAGCATCCACTTTCATTTATGATCAAAAAATCTAAGAGGAGAATCAACTATTTTTATGCATGAAACTGAATACGTTCATTGTAGATCATCAAAATTCATTCGCAGCGCGACGCTGTGTCCATATTGATGTTTGTAAAGAAAAAAAGGATTTTAAATATCAAGTGAAAAAGGAAAAAATAATGGAATACAATGTGTCATTGTTAACAAACTGTTTTTTTTAAAATAGATAATCAATTAAACGTACTTGTCACAGTGTCCTGGTCACTGAACGTGTAAATACTCAATGTGTTGTTGTACAGTGTTCCTACCCAAAGGCTTTGAGTATGAACATCGTAACCCAGACTGCAAGGTTCATCTTCCTCTTGCGGTTCCATCACATGCAACAGGAACTGTCCATCTTTATCTATCATGTGCACTGTTTTGGATATACTATCACAGACAAAAATGTGTGACAATGCATTAGTGCAGATTCCACCTGGTAATAGTCCTGATCCTAATGGATGCCCTGTGTAGGAGAAACGATGTCTTCCATCCCGATCTGTTACCACTAAAGCATCATCGTCGCACACCACGATATCCCCGTTGTTGTTCTCCGTTATAAAGCGCGGTCCACGGTACAGTTCCAATTCGTTGTCGTTATATTGTATTGTTTGTGCCAGTTCTCCGCTTTGGTTGTACCGAGTTACTTTGCCTATGTTTGGTTCCTCTATGTACATCCCGACCAGTAAATCTCCAGTGAACGGTGACCAACAAACACATCGTGGTCTCCAGGTAGAAGTTTGATTCGTAGTAGAGAATGGCCATTTTACATACTGCCATTTAGCGTCTTTATTAAAAGAAGACGGCATCCATATATGGCACTGTGGTATCCTTATAGAGGCCGTTGTCAGTGTAAATAAGGTTGTACTTCTCATATCCTTTGATAATTTTCTTATGTTATATTCCTCATCTATATAAAATAGTTCATCTTCATTGTTCACAGAATGTAGTCCAGAATATGAATCTTCACATAAATCTTCCAGATGATGCAAAGTTTCCCCTGCTTTATTTGTCAAGATAATAGATTTTTTATCGTGGACCCAGGCCCTATCTGATGTCACACAGGAAATGTGATGACAGCTAAAGACACCCATCACTTCTGGAGAGATGGATAACTTTTTGGGAGAACCTAATCCCAATAAGTTGTCCTTTCTTTCTTGTGGGGTTTTTGTTTCCGGTGTTTGGACATCCCCCATTCCCTCCACCTCATCAAAAATGTCTGCATTCAAATCTACAATGTACAAATATGAGACCCTAAGCCTTAATAACGAATAACTTTATTCATTGAAGAAATTAATCAATTGACAATTTTTATGTCAAATTTTACTAAATGTAGCATATGAAAGTTTACTTATGAAATACTTAATAATTATTCATGAACAAAACATACTAACAAACAATAAAGCATTAATCAGACTTGCCTGTCAAACCCCCCTGTCGTGTGATAAACCTGTAAACGCAGATTGTGCTATATTGATTAGATCCAACCCAGAAACGGTGAGTATTGGCATCATAGCTCAGGCTGTGTGGTGTAAATATCCCTGAAGGTCTTATACGTAGATATGACAGGAACTGACCGTCCCTGTCTATCATCTGTACTGTGTTGGCTTTACCATCACACACCAGGATGTGTGATAGCACGTCAGTACAGATTCCATATGGAATAAGTCCTATTTCTGGTGGATGTCCTGTGTAGGAGAAACAATGTCTTCCTACACAATCTGTTACAACTACTCCTATATTAATGTCAGACACCACGACATCCCCATTGTTATTTTCTGTTATATAGCGTGGTGATTTATATAAGTTATTTCCTGTGTTGTCGGTAAATACTGTTTGTGTCAGTTTTCCGATCTGGTTGTACCGGGTAACTTTACCTGTCTCTTTTTCCTCTAAATATCGATACACACCGACCAGTAGATCTCCAGTGGACGGGGAACAGTAAACACACCTTGGTCTCCACGGAGAATCTTTTGTCTCAATAAATGTAGTGGCTGTTTTCATATCCCTTGAAAGTTTAGTGATGCAACCATTACCAATAAAAATCAATTCGTTCTCTTTGTTCACGGTGTGAAATCCATCAGAATAATTTGATAACTTGTTCAAGGAATAAAGAGTGTCACCTTTTGTGTTTATCAACATCAGATGGTCTCTGTAACTGATCCAAACCCGGTCTGATGTTACACAGGAAATGTGGTCACAATGTCTTGCGTCTTTCACTGACAAAGATTGATGTAACTCAACACCAGTCATCAGTTTCAGAAGACGCTCATTTTTAAAGTGTCGTTTTTCTCCATCTCTCATTTTGATATCAATCAGTGACTCCAACACATCCTTTGTGTTGATAGCGTTATTAATGGAAAGATGGTTGGTGTGGATAGTAAGATGTGGGCTGTCACATATTTGGGGGATGTGAGATTTCTCTCTGAGAAATTGCACTGGATTTATTGCTGACTGTTCATATCTAAGCTCGTATCTTTCTGTACTGTAACAATATCTCCTCTGTTTTGAACATCTGTGTTTGAAATTAAATCCACCAAACCCATTGTGAAGGCGATCCTTTAGTCTCTGGGCCTTTTTTAACATCTTAGATTGATATAATGTGAATGTTTCGTGACAGATATTGTGATCTTCCTCGATTGTTGTCATGAGAACTTGTCTGTTTAGAAGAACCTCACTTCTAATGATTTGAATCATTCTTCGCTGGTCTTCTTGCTCTGTTTCATCTCTAATATATAGTAAGGTATGTTTCCTGTGCTCCTTGCCGAGACAACAGGCAGGTTGCTCACTTAGATCATGGTGCTCTTTTATATCTGAGTGTTTCGAGTGGTTCACTTGTTTTAGATTTGATTTGGGTTTATCACGGTATATTACAATATTATGGTCAATTGTTTTTAGATCTTGTTTATGGTTTACTGTACACTGGGAACACATATCACATTCACACGTTATACAAGAGTAATTGGTGTCCCCTTGACACGTATAACACGTATGCACTTTGTATTTGGTGGCAAACATTTCCATCATTTTTTTTAGGGTGGTTGCTTCGGACGTATAATATATTCACCTTAAATAAAAAACAAGATTTTTTTTTTGCATTGTTATTCGACAAAAAAATAATTCTAAAATTGTATAAAAGTTTATAAATATGTCTGGAACAACGGGATATCCAGGGGCCACATCGCTAACATGATTACAATAACTTCACCTTTTTTTTAAAAAACTCTAAACTCAGAAAAGGGAAGAATTTAAAAACAAATACGTAGATTTTGTTTGAATTTTACAAAGGATAACACCTGTTTTTTTCTTTTCTTTTATACATAAATAAAAGTAGATTCTTAACAAAAGATATGCAGACTTATACAATTTCAATAGATTGTTGTGATTTTCTCAAAATTAATAATAACTCACAACTTTTCTCCGAAGATTGTTTTGTTCTTTAACACGTTTTCTTTATTTGAGTATCAGATATAAATTAATGTGATTGTTTTGTTCAACCTTGTTATTACAATAGTTTAACTTCTCTTTTCCGAAGAAGGATTTGATTATCACCGTCTCATTCAAATTGGTGTAAAGCCTTTTCTGACCAAAAGCGATTTCCATATAAATAAATCTTCAATTCAAAATCAAACAAGCTTATGTCCTTTTTATATCAAAATTAGTAAGCAATAATTTGTATCCAATTAGATGCTCCAATTACAATTTAAGTAACATTTGAGTCCCCTCTGCACGAGAGTTGTGATATGTGACATGAATTCAAATATTCTGTCTATTACACATGAAGCTTGCTTCCATATTTGTTTCAAAATTCTTATCGTTTTCATATTCGCTATATTTCTCTATACAATTTAACTTTACCCTCCGCTTCTGACGAGTCGCATGAAAACATGTTATTTCAAACAATTTATAATTACACAAATAATCCCGACTGTCATTTATTTTTAGAAGAAATAAAGCATTATTTAAGTTTTTTTAAATTTATAAAAAGGTTAAAACATTATATACACCGTTCCGATGTGTTCACTTTTTTAATTGACTTCCTGGCGGCCGCTGATAAAATTCTTACAAGTTTACGGATTTTTCCAGTTTTTCCCGTTTTCATTTCTTCTGAACAGATTGCAAAAAATTGTTATTGAATTAATTTTGTGGGGACGGGAATTTTGATGGTGTGTCAACTCACTCTGAATTTATCTGTAGGTAACACATGTAGACTGACATTTATGGAATCATTTGAATTCGTGTATGCTCAATTTTCATGGATTTCTTTAATCCTATTATCCAGGAAATTAAATCCACGACAAATTGTGTGAAAAAGTTACAGGAATGATATAATAAGTATAAATTAAATATGAAATAATGAATTGTATTAATAAACATGTAGAGCAAAAACTGTTCTTTTTTAAAATTCACATTAAGCTGTTAATGTCAATCGACATCTGCCGTTTCGAGCTAGATTCAAAGTGCAGTGACGTGAGTAACTCTCGGGAACTTTATAACAATATTTTTGCAATCTGTTCCCAAGAAATGGAAAAATATACGAGTCGATATACCTATAATGTATACATTTTCATTGTTTTATTTCAACATTTCTGTCTTGTCAGGAGGTTATACTTTTAAAGTTTTGTCAGATATGATTGCAAGTAGTTAACAATAGGAGGCTAAACACTTTTTTTATAAACAAAAACAGAGTCTTTTTTATTGTTGTGGTGATTATTTTCTTACATGTTAACATAAAGATTTGACAATTTGACAAATATCGACCTAAAAAGTTGATTAAAAATCTGACAAATCGACATAGCTTTTTAATAAGTAGTGGCAAAATTATTGCGTTATAATAAACGATCGAAGAGTCCTAAAATGATATGTAATGATTTTAAAATCTAACCTTATTAAATATTAAAGCTGACATGAATTCATAAATACGCATTATTTCCCTTTTATCTTCGACTACCGCCATATTAGTTGTCGATTTCTATTGTTCTGCTCATCGCTACACACCCCTTATATAAGGCCGAGAGCCCTCGTCTTGCTTCACCGCATTCAGGAATGTCATACACCCGAACACGTTACCTTGGACAAAAAGACTTGTAAAAACGCGTTTTGAACAAAAACAATTTGACAACCACTTCACTGGCAAGATATATCCAATAAACGACGAAACAAGACAGACTGAAATCCAGGCGCAGATACTTAAAAAATTCTTCGATAATTGTAGACCGTTTCCCTATGTATGTTATAACATCGTACATGCGCAAACCACACACTGTGACCGATCGAGCAATGTCAATTATTGCATGGATTTTATAAACGGGGAGTTTTTGTAGGAACGGATGGAAACGTTGTTACTTTCTTGGATTTACTATCATTTATCTACTGTGTTGGATGTAGTGTTGCCGGGGTTTTCAAGAAGATTTAGACGTTATGCACTCTGTATGAACGACACACGTGTTCGATGTGCATGCGAAGTAAGGCAGCACTGTCTGTGCAAATAAAACGGATACCTTGGAAATCCCTTCAAAGAATAAATATATTTGTATTTCATTGATTGTTGTTTTCTTTATTCTTTATTACTACATTTTACTACAATGTGTAGTTCATGCATTTAGAAGTCCGTGCAACGTGAATGCCTCGATCGGAAAGCAACCGACCGTAACTTTCTCAACCGGTATATACACCTCAGTGGCAGTACAGGAGCGATCGAAACTAATATGGCGACCAAATGCTTTTATGATTTGCAGGATAAATTCAAAGTTCTTGATATTACGAAACATATGTTCAATGAAGTCTCTAGGTCACCAAAAGGTTTGATGGAAGCAAGCTGCATAGAAATAAAATATAAATCAACAAATTCAATATTTTATCACCGACTTTTTTTTTTAATTTATCAAAAAATCTATTGATCATTTCAATTTGTGAATTATGCATTTCAACATAACAGTTTTAGAGAAACTCGGTCAATAATAGATGGATACTAGATCGCACACTTCATTTAATTTTCCAAAGAATTAAGTCAACGTTAAAGAACTATATAATAAATAAGGGCAAGAAATTGAAACGTTTAAAGACAGATCATAACCAAGGTAAACCTGCCTAACATAAACACACCTATGTTGTTATTTAATGTCGGTATTAATATATGATGTAAAATCATACCTAGAAAGTGTTACAATCTATGCAGGTTAAATACAGCAAAATACAGGCTTTCACCTCCTAACGAAGAACGCATTAAGCATGAAATCAACTATCATATAACTAGAGTTAATTTCCTCATTTAAATTCTTCTTTCTGTTTAGATTGTTTACATTGTTGCCAACGCACTTCGGTAACGACACATTTCGTTCCTGAAATGTTTCGTTATTTTAATATCATATTCAAAAAGGATACAACAATTTAGCAAAAGGGATCTGGATTTAATTATTATTATGATAACTCCAAATATACCCCCACCCTTCAACTTAATGATGGTGAATAATAATATAAGTTCATAATAAATAGATCCAATATGTATACATGGATTTGAAAGTAAGATAACTTGATCTGATTATTAAGTTTACTGAGTTGTTATCTCAAATCTATCATTGCAGATACTTTTAATCTGCTACAGATAAATATTTTAATGTGCTACCATGCTATGAAAAATCTAAAACTTACTTGAGATTGGAAAAAATTCACTTTCACTATCAGTGCAATTCTTATCTGCCTGTAAAAAATTTAAGAGTCAAATTTCAAATCCATCTTTCTCTCTTCTTTTCTCTCTCTCTCTCTCTCTCTCTCTCTCTCTCTCTCTCTCTCTCTCTCTCTCTCTGTAAAATGATAAAAACATAAAAAATTTAATTGTACTTAAATTGTATGAAACTTACCTGAAATTGCATTAATTCATTTTGACCTTCAGGGGCAGTTTTAATGAAAGAATTCAGATCTGTCTGGAAAAAAGTGCACTAAAGTGAATATTCACATCTCAACATCTCTCCCTCCAACTAAAACTTATTTATTCCTTCCAAAAAGTCTTCACCTGACTAACATACTCAGCTTTGAAATATATCTTGATTTGGTGTTTCCAATTATACATTTTATTCAATATTATATTTATTGGTAATATGCATTTAATATCAATTTAATTTAATATTCAATTCAATTTCATATTTTATACATTTTATTTAAGATTTATAAGTAAAAAAAATGCCCATGATGAATCAGTAAACACCATGTTCTGCATCTCTATTTGGTTACATATCAAAATAACTATTCAAATCACCTTAAGCTTCCTAACTGTCTCTTGATTTGAAACCATAACATCCATTTCAGCAGTTGCAGAGGACAAGTCATCATGAAGTGGCTCTTCATTTATAACATGTTGTCTCTGAGTCTGTAAGAGGTCATTATATGCAACAAATATCAATAAAATATCAGCGCCGGCTAGCGAAGCGAGCTCTAAGAACCAGTGTGCGCGGGAAAAAGAACGAGCTAAACCTACAGTTCATCAAACACAATTTTTTGTCTACGTCCCATAATGCTCTCTAATGTTTACACCCGTGGTGCTATGCCAAAAATGGCCGACTTTTAACTCGTAATTTACGGTGACTTAAAGTTTGAAGACACGTTTTGAGTACCGCATATGCTTTGGCGAGACTCAAAAGATTTGTTACATGCTTCCATAGCTTCGTATTGAGTCGAGAAACGTAAACAAAGACGAACAAAGTCATGGATGACGTCACAGTGCACTCGCGCTATATTTCCCGCGAAAAATTTAGAGGTGGATCAAACATCTGTAATGAGTGTACTGGCTATTTCAGTATAGTCTGCGATACCTGCCTCATTGACATATGATTTGTTTTTAATCTTTTTTTAATATAGAGATTTTATATATATATAAACTAGCAAGGGCCATACTTTACTGTCATGTCGATCCATTTTTAAAGTAATTGTGCATGCATGTACCGTGCAGTAGGCAGGTAAGTATATGAGTAGGGAGGAAATAAACAATAGGACATTTTGAACTAAATAAAAAGGAATAAAATGAAAAAATAAACAGGTAAAAAAATTATGTAGATATTGCATAAAGTCATACCATTAAATAAAAGTGGGAAATTACACACCTACAAACAGGTACCGGGCTCTCTCTCTCTCTCTCTCTCTCTCTCTCTCTCTCTCTCTCTCTCTCTCTCTCTCTCTCTCTCTCTCTCTCTCTCTCTCTGGGTAGGGGGTTGCGCTGTATATATCATAACCATTAAAATTAGTACATTTGGCATACTTATTGTAGAGCAATACTCTCTCAAAAATTCTTTGACGTTCGTTGATACCTAAATAAAACTATAAGTTGACAATGATGCAAGGTACAGTATGTGTAATTCTTGCTCCGCTCGCCAGAACGGTAGCACCGTAAAACATATTATTTCTATTGTTGATATCAGCCGTGTTTAAATCAATTAAATCATTAGAACATAAAGAATTTTCCGGGAAAATAAAATGACAGATCATTGTTGTTATCTTCTGCTAGCTGTTTACATGATGTTTTCTATTTTTCAATACAAAAGAGTTACTGCAAGGGCAGTAACTCTTAATGGAATTTAGGTGTTTCCCCTTGGAATTCAAGATTTTTACATGCAAATATTTACATTAATTTAAATAACACAACTCTTTTTTTGGGAATGTATATAGGTTATACGAAGAACTTTATATTAGGGAAGTCAAACAGACTTTTTTATTTTGCGTTCAAAATATATATCCCAATGAATTATAAAGGAAATATAGCCGGATAGACAAAACTTAAATTTACAGCTCTCCACAAAAACATCGAAACCTTAAAATTTTACATACACCAATAGATTACGCTAGCACTAGGTTATATTTTTGCAAAGTTTTATGAAAATTGATAACCATTGTTTTCCTACAAATTTTGGTGCTTACAGAGAATGACTCTTAAAACGATTAACCTGGATATGTTTTATTTTCTTTTTGATTCAATACTATATGTTTTTGAAATAAATCGCATTAATGAGCATGATTAAAAAGCCATATATACTGGGAGAAAAGACACAAAAAATATGTAAATTTATTTACAGATTCTTTCTTCCTTAGTACAATCAAAAGATTGAGTCAATAATAGGGAACATTTTTTCACGTAATGCAAAATAATCAAGGTAAATATTTCTTTCGAATGGCTCTATTTGCCCAAGGGCTGATAAGGGTATTTCTGACTTGGTCCTGATCAAAAATAAATTTGATCACATGATAGAAGTTTGTTTTGTTTTGTGTTTTAATTGTTTGCTGGTCAAGGTTGTCATGAAGATGTTCCCCTTTTTGTTCAAACAAAGTAACTTGTCTGATATCCTTTAAAGATCATGTTTCTTTGCTCTTTGGAATTTAGAAATTTGTAAAAAAAAAAAAAAAAAAAAAAAAAAAAAATAAATTATAAAATATGTTGAATTATCAATGTAATGATACAGTAATTTAACTAATTCTGCGACATTGTCCTTTGAGTTTTAGTAATAGTTCTACAAAAATCCTCCAAACAGACCTTTACCAGTTGCTTCAAGAAATTACTATTACAAAAATGTTATCATGTCATATGTCATAACAATCATGTCATTATAAAATAGCGATGCTACTGAGAGCTGATCATAATTTTTTCAGACACTCATTTTCTTCTCTTAAAAAAGTTTCCACTGTGTATGTGGTTTGAATTTTACTCACATATTTTACCACTTCAACGGTGGATGGATTTTGATCTACAATAAACAGAAAAAAGTCTTTGATGTATGATTGTATCGAATATAGCCTTATAAAAAATTCCTAAAGAAATTTTAAAAAAATCATGAAGCCTACAATAAGAGCCCCGTTAAGTTAATGTTGATCTCCATTACATTATGTAAATAATTTTTATTGATAACATGCAACTAATACCAGATTAACAGTGTCTGTGAACTATAAAATTAATACGTCATACATTATAAACAGAATATGCGATGCTGACATCATTTCTGCTTCATTTTGTAAAGATAAAAAAAATTTTATTTGCAGTTTTTCATTTTATAATACACTGTACATATAACACATTCATACACACATACATACAAGTCATGATCTCATAAATTTTGAAAACTATTCAAGTTGATACAATTTTGCATAAACTGAAATGAATAAAGCTCTTGAAATTAAATATTAAGAAAAAGATTTTTCCTTTCAAACCATCTATCATTATGTTTATCATAAGAAGAGTTTCTTATAGCAACACATTTTTCAATTTCATATCTAAAGTTTAAGTGACATAGTAGACCTGCAAATATTGGAACTTTTTTGTTGTACAGACATTGAAAAATATATTGTTTTGTATACAGGATCAAAAAGTTGATGACTAAGTTAGAATAAGAGGGAGGAGTCTCTCCAAATAATATGTTATACTCATTAAAGCCAACTCTTTTTGAAACAGCATGATATATATGCATACTTAAACTACTCCATAAATCTAAAGCAAAGGAACAGGATGTGAAGACATGTTCAATAGCTTCAACTTTATTATTACAAAAAGAACATATATCATTATCAATTATTTTTATCTTTTTAGATACGATTTTACAGGAAGAATTCTATGTAGAGTTCTATATTGTAGCCACTGTACAGTAGTATATGTTGTAACTTTGAAACATACTTTGAAAATACCCTGTAAAATTAGTTCGGAGTAGCCTCTCATGACAATTTTTGAATTCCATCGAATGATTGAGCTTGGAATAATACATTGGACATTTGTATTGATTTAATTATAAATAGGTTTAGTACATTTCTTGTACAAAAGTAATTCAACACAGTAAAAGGGTAGAAAAGGACCAACAATATTGACATAGTTCTCCTTTGAAAAATTTGAGTCTTTAACAAACTTTCGAACAGCACTAATTATGCTGTTATATTGCATAAAACATACTTTGTTCAAATGAAATCTTTTTTCAAATTCAGATTTTGATAAAAATGACACATCATCATGTAAACCTTTTTGTACCATTCTTTATAAAACATAGACTTTTTCTCTACTTTAATGTTTGAGTTATGCCATATTGGAGAAAATATTATATTATTGTTAGAATCAGAAATTTGGTTAGAGTGTATGTTCATAACATTAAGCCAAGCATCAAAGACATCTCTCCAAAATATATTATTGCATTGTTCTATAAGTTTTTTAATTAAATTATCACCAAACTCTAAAAAACAAACCCCTGTGTCACCAAAGACAGCTTTAAAAATGCTCATCCATGATTGTCCCCCTTGCACCACTCTTTTGATCCAAGAACATATAAGCGAAATTATAAAAATTTTAAAATTTAACATTTTCAAACCTCCAGTGCAAAAGTTTTGGGTCACAATTGAACGTTTGACTTTGTAACACTTGGATTTCCAAACAAATCTAAAAAAAACTCATTATCAAAAAATGTAAGTGTATCTTTCTTAGGATTCGGTAGGGAAATGAGTAAATGGTTTAATTTAGGTACAATAAGACTCTTAAGTACTGTAATTCTTCCAATGGGAGTAAGAATTCTTCTTTCCCATTGTTGAATCAAAGCAATGATTTTGGGAATTTGAATGTCATAATTTAAGTCTGGAATTTTTTCTAAGTCCACTGAAAAATGAATACCTGATAGCACAAATTCAGTGGCCCCCCAATCTAGTTTCCATCTAGAATGATGGAAAACTTCAGAAGAGAATTTTTTTGATCCAAACCGTACAATTTTAGTTTTTTAGCTATTAACTTGCAGACCAGAAATTTTTGAGAATAATTCTAAAGTTTCAAGAGCATTAAACAAGGATGATGCTGAACCATCAAGGATAAGTGACGTATCATCAGCGTATTGGGAAATTTTGTGTTCCCTATCATAGACAAAAATACCTCTTATATCCTTATTTTGTATTATAAGTATAGCTAAGATTTCTGCACAGAGAATAAAAAGATATGGGGCTACGGGATCACCCTGACGACAACCTCTCTGTATTTCAAACTGCTGCGATAGAAAGCCGCTTTGAAGGATTGAAGCTTTAAAATTTGTATTTAAAATTTTTATCCAATTTATAATATTGTAAAAAAAAGCAGCACCTTATAAAGAAAAGACCATGATACCAAGTCAAAAGCTGTTTCAAAATCAATAAGCATAAGTAAACCAGGCAAATTATTAATTTCTGTGTAAGACATTAGTTCATATATAAATCTAGTGTTTTCTCCAATATATCTGCCCTGTATGAAACCTGCTTGTGTATTTGAAATAAGTAGGTCTAAGGTGGATTTTATTCTATAACTGATGCATCCAGATATTAGCTTGTATAAAACATTAAGTAAAGTAATAGGTCTCCAGTTTTTTAAAAATTGCCTGGGTTTATCCCCTTTTGGCAGACATGATATGATTCCTAGTCTCTGGGACACTGGCAACTGACCATGCACAAAGATATGATTAATAGCGCTTGTAATGTATATTTTTAGATCATTCCAGAAAAATTTATAAAATTCAGCTGTAAAACCATCACTTCCTGGAGACTTGCTATTTTTCATACCCTTTAAAACATTTAAAATTTCTCTCTCACTAATATCTCTATCTAGAAAGTCAGCTGTTATATTGTCTAATTTTGGTATGTCTAAAGGCTGGACAACAGACTGTATATCTATATCTACAAGCTCTGAGTCTGAATTTTTAAACAACTTCTCATAGAAGGGCTTAACCTCTTCCATAATTTCTGATTGTTTAGATAAAATCTTTTCTTCTGAAACAAATACTTTTTTAATAATTTTATTGAGAAAATTCCGGGATTCTAAATGACAAAAATATTTAGTAGGTTTTTCACCCTCGTCAATCCACTTCGCCCATGAACGTATGAAATGTCCTCGTAATTTTTCTTTTCTTAAAGTTTCTAGAGTTGCTTGTTTTTCTTCTAACATTGAAAAGTCAAAATCAGTGCTATTTTCTAGTTAGAAATTAACTGTTTTTCAATTTTATCATTTTCCCTCTTTCTGTATGATGAATAGGAAATAGTTATTCCTCTGATTTCCATGAGAAGGATGTCTAAAAAGGCAGACTCATCAATAGAGTTATTATATTGATCTTTAACAGACTGAATAAGATTTTTAACTTTTTCAACATATATTTTATCATGAAGTAAATTATTATTAAATTTCCATAGGCCTTTTCCTCGCACAAAAGTATTAAATTTAAGTTCATACACAACAACAGAATGATCTGATCTATAGCCTGATTTGATTGAAACAGTTTCAGTAATATTTGAAAAGTAAAGATAAATTAATAATATATCTAAATCTGAGCAATCTCTGTCTTTGAAGATCAAATAGATAACAGTCGCTAATTTATGTGAAAACTAGGAACAGCTTCTTTCACATTTTGCCCTGTTTTAAAGTGATTTTCGAGAATATTACAAAAATTGAAATAAAATGTAGAACATTTAGTTCACAAAAATATCTGAATCTATTAATGGTTACCTAATTAGAATTTCACAAAGGTAATTAAGACGTCATACAAAATTCCATTTTCCCGTATTTTTCATAATACTGAGCAGGACAGATATTCTTCAGTAGTTTTTTTTTGTTTTTGGGATAGAGTATTATGTCCGCAGCCCTCGCCAGCAACGAAATTTACATCATAACTTTATCATGTAATATCACACGAAATATATTAGCGAAGGCTGCATACATAATTTTGCTCTTCAAAAACTATGAGAAATTGTGCAATCTTTTTATCATTTTTGACTATATCTTCAAATATGACAGAAAATCAAAGTCATTACGGGCCGCCGGAAGGCGGTCCGTTAATTGATATATATTTAAATAGTGTTGCTGCGTTTCTGCGGGATGGTTCTTTTTTATACTTAGTAGAGTGTCATGGTTGGCGCGTTTTTATCGAGACTATAATCCATTCGGAAAATTTCGGAGTTCTATATTCTTTTCAAAACAATGCAGCGAGAATCAGTATGCGGGACATACTATAGACCCGAAATACTAAAGACCTGAATGTCATTAAATTTTGTATAAATGATATATTTGAATTTCTATATGCCGTGTCAAATAAATTGACTTTGTTTGAGCATTTATTATATTTCCATGTAAAATGTGGTAGAAATTATCATGAAATGACATCCATATCAATTAATTACGCAAAAATATGACAGAAATGAAAATTTGAATTGACTGGAAAATATGAACTAATCCATTATTTTTTATCATGTGGTTCATTACATTGCAACCAAAAAATGGTTTGAAATACATAATCTCCAAGAGAAAATGATGAATTGAACTTTGCATGAGAGTAATGTACAAATCAATGTGTTCTCCATTACTTCATACTATGGCAATGACCATACAATTACCGTTAGAAATGCTTACAGTAATGAACTCGGTTCTTTATGGTGATAGTAAAATGTTAAACTTCAAAACAATTAGATGCTGAAAGTATATTAGAATTAACCATAAAAATTAGTACAACCAACTTTTATTTTCTTCTTTGTGGTGTGTTTTTAAGTAAACAACCAATGATTCATACAAAAATTATATTTTTTGCGGCTCATTCGACGCTTGCGTCAATATGATTTCTTGTTATTCTCTTTTGAAAGCAGAACAAATGTACATTACCAAGAATTTTATGCACTCATATATTCAATATGGTAGATATGTATTTTCATGAGATTTAAACAACATTTGAATTTTATAGCATACATTGAAAAAAACTGTACATTAATCTTGCGTACCTGTTCGAGTGTCCTGTTTTGTTATATAGCAGAAGACACACAACTTGTTGTTTTCTCTCCCAACCCAGAGATGGTGAGCATTCATGTCATAATTTAAGCAGTTTGGTTTACCCATGTCTTCTGATTCTTTCCGTAGAAATGAGAGGAAACGACCGTTACTGTCTAACATATGCACTGCTTTGGTTCTAACATCACACACCAGGATGTATAACGACGAGTCAGTGCATATTCCGCGTGGCTCTAATACTGATCCTGGTGGTAGTCCTGTGTAGGAGAGACGGTGTCTTCCATTACGGTCTGTCACCACTACAGCACATGACTCAGACAGATAGTCAGACACCACGACATCTCCATTGTTGTTCTCTGTTATATAGCAAGATCTACTATACAGTCCAAGACCTGTGTTGTGGTGCTGTATGGTTTGTGTGAGTTGTCCGCTCTGGTTGTATCTGGTCACCTTGCCTGTCTTTATATCTGCTCTGTATTTGCCAACTAGTAAATCGGCAGTGGACGAGGACTAGTACAAACAATATGGAATTCATGTTGAATATGCTAAACATGGGTACTTTAATGTCCTATGTTAATGTTGTTATTATTCTATAGTATCTATCTGTATAAATCAATTCATTCTCATTGTTTACAGTGGGAACTCAGTGAAAGTAATCTGTACATAAGTCATTAAGCTAATGAAGAGTTTCGCCATTTGTGTTTGTCAGGATTAGATTATTATCATCATTGACCCAGACGCGGTCTGATGTCACAAAGGAAATGTGATCACAGCTCTGAACACCCTTTACTGTAAAAGATTGATGTAACTTAGGAGGATTGAACAATTTCAGTAGACACTTATTTTCTTCTTCTACTGGATTTTCTCTCGCTGTTGTTGGGATTTCACTTAGTGACTCCATCACATCACCAGGGGCTGGTTTTAGATCTACAACAATCAAACATAAAAAGGAACGAATGCATTGTTCATCCGTTATGATAAAATATAAACATTGCTTTATAGGAACTAAGAACTAGGTTAAAGACGCCCATGAATTACGGTATGAAATAAATGCTAAATTACTTAAACAGACTTAGTTTCAGAAAATGTATACAACCTCATCCCAATAAGGCAATAATAAAGTTTATACATCATTGTGTTACTTTCATTCTCACCTACATTTATCAATGGAAAACAGCCAGTTCATGAGCTGTGTATCACGTGATACGTTAAAAAAGAACAACTATATATGACTTCATTTTTATGCAAAAGATCAACGAAAGAAAGATTAAATTGTTGTTTAAAGAAGAAATTAAGTCGTTAATCTTAAACGTGCTGGGAACAACTTTTACTTTACCAGCATCATGAAAATGAAAATGCTTCACGCATGTCAAAAAATATGAATTGTAGTTTTATAAGGAAATGTCAAAATCAAATAATTTATGATAAACTGTTCCATTGATTTATGTATACCTTGTCCAGAATAGTAGAAAAACTAATCTGCAATAATGATGGGAGGAAAAAAGAAGAGCCCTAAGCCTTTTATTATAGTTTGATATAGACATTACCATCTACAAAAAATGTATTAAGAGACTATGCCCAAGTACCAAACAAACATAACATTTCTCAAATACTGACAATAATCAAAAAAGTATAATCTTATTTCTACGGACCATTTTTAGACGGAGGCTGTTTAACAGGCTGTTTTACATTGGGTTTGCAAATCACTATACACAGGGAATAATATCGACTTAAACTAAATATACACAAGAAAATAGTACATAAATAGTTTGCATTGTATTTTTCAAGATCGAGTTGTATGCAATTAATAACATGTACAGTTTCCCATGATGTTTTGTGATGCCAAATAATTTCCTCCTTCCTTTTTTTGTAAAGAATAAACACCTTTAAGTAGTAATATAACAAGCTTATAAGGTTAGAATAAGAGAACACTAATTATTTTAATATTATCTACCTAACTCTGATGTCAACCTGAAAAATATCCTCGCGAACTTAAATTGCCATAATACTAAACCACTTAGCGAATATTCTAACATGATAAGCGGTAAGCGCGCTGATTTTCCTTAAACAAAAAAAATCATATAAATTTTCATTGGTTTATTTTCCTCAGAAATGATGCCTCCGTCTATCAGTACTTTCAGTACTTTGATTTCATTTTGGAAGGAGGGGGGGGGGGACTGGTTGACAAAATTTTACAAACTTGAATTCCTGACTCAGAGGCAGGAATAAGGCGAATTACATTATAAAGTAATGCATTTATACATTACTCCATGTTTCGGTCTTATGCTACAATTACCATGACTTAATTTTCTTAATAAAATGCTTTACATTTTCATTACATAAGTTTTAAAAAAGTAAAACTATCTAAAGAGTGTTGCGAATGTTTAATAAATGAAACACACTTTAACATATCTACAAGTTCATGTTCACTTTCAGGTTCATTCATGTTCACTATCAGTTCAAATTTAATCATCATAAAGTGCTGATGCACTATCCTATTCGTTTTGAAAATCTTTCAAGCTACACTAAATAAACGTTCGATAGGAACAGAGAAATCTTGGACGGAAAGGTACTTTTGGCAATCTTTGCTAAAGTTGGATATAAGTGTTCATTTGTTTTCCAAAAAAAAGTCAACACTATAAAATTCCAGGGTTGGTGCTTCCAGATAACGTTGTACAAGTTGTGGGCTTTCAGTTGGTGTCGCTTACGTTTGGGAGTAGATTTTGGCAGAAAGTTGAAGAAGTCATCAGATTTATGCTTTTTATTTTGAGAAAAGGTATCTGAATTTATTTCATCTGAAGAGGAATTCTTTTGCAGAAGTGAAACAAGTTCCTCAGTATTTTCTGGGGCAGTCCAAAGAAGTTTGAAATGAGGATCAAGCATTGAAACTAGTTCATCAGTCTCATCGGTCTCAAAATGAAGACTTTAGAAGAATAGTCACACTTTATGGCATTTAGATGCTTTTTTAACCAAATGTTATAGAAATAGTCATGCTGTCACTGACACCTTTTTCTCTTTGAAGCAATAATGTTGCATTTCCAAAGGGTTTTAAAATGTTTGTCACCTCCAAAAACAGCTCTCTATCATTTGAAAAGATTCCTGGACAATCAAATTCTTCCATTTTTTGTTCAGGAATATCCAAACTGGCTGAATCATGTGAAGTTGGCTATTTCATCTAGTGACATTGGATGCTTGGATTCTTTATTCTTCTTCTAATAATTCAGATGCATAAATCGATAAATCGATTAACAGACACACGTTTTGACACTGATAATTATCTTTTTCAAGCTGTTATCAAATTTGTCAAACGCATCTTTTATCACCAACCGTAAACAGTGAGCATAACCTCTTTTGTGAGACTGTCTTTAACATCACTGTCAGTGAAGATAGGTCCTCTTCATTATCTTTCACCACTGATGAAGCGAACCCAGGGATACCAAAGTTGAATGCCTCTATCATATGTGTGGCATTATCATTTATGATACAGAATATTTTTTGTTGAAGTCAAAGTTTGAAATAATTCCCTCATACTCGTGTAGAATATTTTCTCCTGTGCTTCTACTTTTAAATCGTCTACATGCAATCATAACTGATTGTAGCTTCCAAACAATTATAAAATGAGCTGTGATGCCAAGAAATTCAATTCCTTCATTGATCTATTAGACCACAAGTCAACAGTAAGATATATGTGTTCTGCATTATTTAACTATTTTTTCAGCAAACTTTGGATTTCTCTGACCGCCTTTTCTTGTAGTAGTTTAGTTGACGTGTATTTTGACTAAGAAATTGAAATTTTGGATCAAGGTCATGCATTATTTTTAAGAAACGCTTGCTTTTCGCAATGGACAATGGCAGTAGATATCTGTATATTGTCCCTCTTTCTTTACAGAAATGAATCTAACATACTTACTATACAACACAAATATTGAGAGAGAGAGAGAGAGAGAGAGAGAGAGAGAGAGAGAGCGATTAGATAAGTAAATTACTTTTTAAAAACACAGATATTGAGCAACATAACTATTATTACAGAGAGAGAGAGAGAGAGAGAGAGAGAGAGAGAGAGAGAGAGAGAGAGAGAGAGAGAGATATTTGATTATAGAAATAGAATATAATTACCTCCAAATCTATACTACTATATTAAAATAATAGACTCGAATTTTTGGTCTTTAATACCGAGAAATCGGAAGAATACTGTCTTTTGTTTTATATATTTTAAACATTATTGGTACTTGAAGATTACCAATTTGTTTTTATTTTTTCTCAGTTAAGCTTCGCTAATTAATAATCAACGAAAATCCCTCAAAAAATCCCGGAAATCACCTGGATTTTTTGGATTCTACAATCTTGCGCTTGCGCAATACATTCACGCTAACGGGATCTTTAGTTTATGTTTCCACAATATCACATCTGCATGAATAAACTCAGAAATGATAATACAAATACGGGTAAATTTTCATTGGACTTTTGCTATATATTCTGTTCATATATATATGAATGATTTCTTATGAGAGAAAGTAAAAAATAACAAATATACATTTCAACTAAGTACTTACTTTTGTCTTCATGATGACAAAAAATATTTGATTACATGCAAGAAAGTTGCGTTATATTTGTTAGGAGAGTAAAGATAGAATACGTTTTATCGTAAAAATAAATAATGTCAAACGGACCCAGTTTTACAAAGAAAATACGTGTACGCTGGTGAAAAGGTGTTGAAAGGTATTTGCAGTCTCAAAAAGGTTTGTTGTGATGAATTTGACTGTTATTTTCAAGGCGACTTCATTAACTTTCTCCAAAATCGTTCCGGGGCGATTCCGCAATTTTCTGCTACATCACGGGTATAAGGGAGGCATTCTAACTGTGGTGAGGGCCTTTCCCGAGACACAGATTATTCAAACTAAGGAAAGAGTAGTGAAATTAATAGCATAATTGTAGGCTTATAGCTTTGTTATGTAAATGTCAATAATAAGGTGTGTCGATATACCTATTTCGTTAATGTCCGATATGCAATGTCAAGCCGTGCACGCACGGGTCAAAGTCTAGTGGGTTATAAAATTGGAAGTGATTTTCAAGCTTCCAGAGATCACGGTTAGACAGTGAAAGCTTTTTTCTTAAAAGGGACTTGGACACGATTTGACTTAAAATTTTCACTTTTTATTTTTCCATTTTCAATGTTTATACTGATAAATATAAAAGTTTATAATGCTATGTCAAATTTTGAAAGTCAAATATCAAGTTATAAGCAAGATATTTCATAATTCTTTGTTGTGTAAGGTAAACAAAGCTCGAATATTGTCATTTTTACATATGTGTTGTATCGGTGCAAATATATCTTTCTTTTGTTGATAATAGTTTTTATGAAGATACTGAATGTGTTTAAATTGTTTTTACATGTCATTTTGTCAAACCAGTTCAGTGAATGGTTCATGCACAGAGCCCAAAAAAGGGATTGAGGTGTTGACCACTTCTCAAAACAATAGATTGTTAAGATTATCCTGTTGTTGAAACATTCTTCACAATAAAGATTCATTGAATGCACAACTAATTAGAGTAATTTTGTTATGATTTCAAACTCTTAATACACTCTTTTAAAATGTTTATTCATTCGTGTTATTATAGCCACTAATATTGACATTTTAAAAAAATGGATTATATTAAAATAATAAGCTAAAAAATTATCCCTTGAATGCCTTCTTTTTGCTATTTTACTAAAACAATCTCAGTTCTTCAATTTTATCATAATTTAATCTTAAAGATGAATATTCATAAATAAGAACAGTAATGCAAAGTAATGCCTTGAAATGCCTGCATTACAATAGCTTTTGGGGAGTAATGCATTACATTGCCATTACTTTTAATCCTAAATTTGTGGCATTACACATTACTGTATATTTTGAGCGCTCTTTTAGAATACAACAGCCAATTTTTGGAATCAACTGCCAGGTTGTGTTCGAACATGTAATATCGGTTTTTTTTTTTAAACAAATTATTTACAGCAATATTATCTAGCGAAGTAAATTTTATTGAATATGGCATCAAATCAGTGCATATATATCTGCATTATTTATCTGTGTCTTACACTTATTGTTGTACATATGTTTTATACAGGACCAGTAAACTAGTACTTCGTCACTTATTGTGCTATCCTGTCTAAATAAAAGACTTTATTTCTTTTTTATTAATAATATCATTATTACTAGCATAATTTTGACAACATGCAATGCATTGTTATACATGTAATGAGTTGTAATGCATTCTTATTACATTAAGCATTATGTTCTTATTCACCAGTTCAAACAAACATAAATTATTTATAAATTAAAAACTCAAACACATACGTAGGAACTGCTTCGCCTGCGTCTGTGCAACAGACTTCATTTTAATTCAAATTTTTTAAAACAACAAGTATATTCATTTAATCTTCTGGTTCATTATCAACATTCTACAATATAGAAAATAAAACATTAGTTACATGTACACAGTAAACTTAAAGGGAGGGGGGGGGGCTGTTGCACGTAAAGCAGCAAAACCTCGAATGACTATAATTCCCTAATACCTGGACACAGGTAAACTACGTGTTCCGCACGAGTACACTTAATCCCGTATACTCTTCAATAAACCAATCGAAATCGTTATACTATAAATAACACCGGAACAATAACAACACGTGTTTCCCTTACCATTTATAAATATATTTAACCCAATGCCTTCTCAGAGGTTAATACAATATTATTATCTTCACCTTAATTTTCTACTTATTTTGCCTGTGATCTATCAGTCAAGTAGTAGAAGAGAGGATTGTTTTGATGAATTGATTGTTTTCAATTTCAATTCGCTTTATCAAGAGGTATCCAGTGCCCAATTCAGCACTTTCTTCAGTCTTAAGGCATACTACAGAAAATTTTATCTAAAAGATTATTCTTCAATTGCAGGACTACGATTGACTTTTCATATTGTATCATATCATATGATACAATGCCATATACCAGGTTTTCTTAGCATCAATGTCCTTGATAATGGATGCTTTACATCTGAAAGTAGCCTTATGCTTTAAATCCAAAGTTACTTGAATCACAAAACTTGGTCATGATAGCACGTTTTTCATCATTAAAAAACTACTTTAAAAACTTGCACCAGTATCAAGATAAATAACGATCAAGTTCCGTATCTTATGGTGTTCCGATGGGGTCATGCACTTCGACCTTCGCACTTTCGCCTTTAGGTCGAAGATGCGAGAGTGCGAAGTTGCAAAGGCGAAAGCGCGAGAGTGCGACGGCGAAGGAGCGAAAGTGCGAAGATGCGACGGCGAAGCGCGAAGATGCGATGGCGAAAGTGCGAAGTTGCGAAGGAGCGATACTACTATCGCTCCTTTGCCTTCGCAACTTCACAACTTCGCACTTTCGCCTTCGCCTTTTTTGATAGCATTCAGAAAGTCTCGGTCGATTACATACAATTTGATGCAGGCACCGTACTCGCCAAGGTTTTCCGATTAATCCATGATATTATTGGTACGCATGCGCTAGGCCATTGTGCTTACTATGAATGTTTATAAATATTTTAATGTGTATATGTGACATATATGATTACCAGTGCTGGCTATGCCTAATCATTATATACTCCACATAAAATGTAATGTCCGCCATAATGTATACAAATGCACTTCCAGACTCCTGTCATTTACTAGCTGTCTTTTTACCGTGGATCAAACACAGTATTATTCTAATTATGCGATACTCCTTGCTCATGTATGGATCTAGAAAGGGAGAGGGGGTCTGCCCCCCGGAAAATCAATATTAATAACTTCACACATGCAGTAAAGGGGGAGAGAGGGTCCGGATCCCATCCCCCCTGAAAATTTAATTTTATTGATTATATATAATAAAATCTCCAAATCATGCCCCCCCCCCCCGACAAATATAATTATCCATCGACCCCCCCCCCCCCCCCCCAGAAAAAGTTGGATCTGTGCAGGCTGTTAAAAATAAATTCTAAAAAGTTCATCGTCTGCCTCAGATGTCCTTTGATACAGCTAAAATTGTCTTTAAACGATAGAGAGCTCCACAATTATTAAAAGGCGAAAGCACGAAAATGCGAAGGCGAGAGTGAGAAGTTGCGATGGCAAAGGAGCGATAGTAGCACTAGTATCGCTTCTTCGCCTTTGCATATTCTCACTTTCGCCTTCGCATCTTTGCGCTTCGCCGTTGCATCTTCGCGCTTCGCCGTTGCATCTTTACACTTTCGCCCCTTCGCCGTCGCACCTTCGCACTTTCGCCTTCGCAACTTCGCCTTCTTGCATCTTCGCCCTAAAGGTGAAAGTGCAAAAGTCGAAGTGGGCCCATCGGAACACCATAGTATCTAAAGCTTCCTCTTTTCTACACATTAATACATATAGTTATTTTAACCGTGCGATTCTGTTTGGTTATGAATATTTTTTTTTGATGCGAAGGCGAGAGTGCGAAGTTGCGATGGCGAAGGAGTGATAGTAGTATCGCTTCTTCGCCTTCGCAACTTCTCACTTTCGACTTCGCATCTTCGCGCTTCGCCGTCGGATCTTCGCACTTTCGCTCCTTCGCCGTCACACCTTCGCACTCTCGCACCTCGACCTAAAGGCGAAAGTGCGAAGGTCAAAGTGGCCCCATCGGAACACCATAACTTTTTCCATTATGCAACCAGTTTTAGATACCCTAACAGTATTCATATTGTTCTCAATTCTTAAATCTGCCTATTAAGCATCTGGATGATCATGATCACTCGTCGTATCTGAAACTAGTTCTGTGATTTATTTAGAAAGTTAATATAGTAAATCATACATGTTTAAATAATGACCATTATTGAACAACTGTCAAGTAGATACACAAATGCAATAACAACGGCCACCTGATTTCCCGCGGACAGCGCAATTAATGGGGTCTGTTTCGTTCTTTCATCATCAATATTAATGAAAAGGCATTGCTTTCCTGGCAGGAAAATAAACAATTTTAAAATTGTATGTTCTTGTAACGAGATAGAATTCAATATTGTATTTATTGAATAAAGGTAACTTTTATAAGAAAGTCTGACACATGCATTTTCATCGTCATTTAAAGTTGACGAAAATTATAGCTTGTATATCTTAAAGTAAAAATTATCTAGTTATGCATTTAACAATCGTACACGTACATTGTATTAAAAAATTATATCCAAAAATAAATTAATAGATAATACCAACTTATTTGAACATATAGTATCCCAAATAATTCATGATACTTTTTGTGGCTTTCAGTCACATACACTTAGTCTATTTCTTCTGCAGTCTGTCCGTGACTGGAACTAGAGTGTCCTTGTTTTTTCTGTGGACGTATTCTGATATAGTCTGGCCATGAGGAGAAGATAATGAAATTTTTTATCCTTGGGCATCAAGCAGAAGATGATTGTTAAGTTCACGGCCTAAGGGTCAGGGTTTCTGGTGTTAGAATGGGGCTTTATTGGTCATGCAAATGTATAGTGAACATGCATCAATTCTTCAAAAATCTTCTCTGCTATTGAGCAAACTGCAATCAAACTATAAAGTACATATGTTACGATATTGTTACATATCGTTATCGTATGATAAGCAAGATTACTACTCCTGTAGTCTGTCCCAGGATGCTTTTGGCCGATTTTTAATAAAAAATACACATACATGTGAAAAAAGTGCAATTGAAATCGACGAAGGGGAAAATTTCCAAGATATCTTCATTGACACATTATCATTTTTCACCCGGACAAATTCACAAAAACGAAAACAGATTTCTTATGGAGATTTATATTGGGGGAATATTTACATCTTTTCTGAATTCGGAAGTCACTCGGAAAACTTAATTAGTACCTCGCGCAATTTTTCAACGTTATCATCCGGGTCTGCTGCAATCCAAATCACCGTAGACATCACTTTTTTTTTTAGCCATGTATTGAAATCTGATAAGCTAAAGGCGGCGCTTCAACGGAGAATTCTTGGAAAATTTTAATTCTTTTGAATAAACATCTTTTGAATCCTAAGGTATTTATAAATATCAGGTAATTAGCAAAAACGTGATTCGAGGATATCTTGGGACTGAGTATAACAAAACTGTAAAATTTATGGGCACATGCTAATTTAGATTCTAGTGATGGGGTTCTTAATTCTTTGATACTGGGGATCTAGGAGGCAGGCTAACTGAGAGCACGATATTGATGAATAGGTAGGATTTTACCACTATTGTGAAGTTCGTGAACCCTTGATTAGGCTTTTTGATGTTTGGGCCGAGTCATACATTTTTTCATAACAAGGAAACACACTCTCATTCTTTTAAAAAATCTTATTAAAATACTCTTCTCTTCAACTCAAACCTACCCCCTGTCACCTTAAAATTTTGCACATAATGCAATTCTGTTAAGATAAGAAGTTGATTCCTACTAAATAAAAGGAATGCAAGTTGTACTTGGAGTGTTAAATACATGTACTCTATTAGTTGCGTAAGATTCACAGGGACAGTACTCGTCTCAAATTTCAAAGCCGATGAGTCTCCGACTACCCAGTTCCCAGTACCATTGCAGTGGGTGGACTCATACAACCTGCTAGAGGTCTCAGGCTAATTATGTAAAAGCACTGTTTGGTTTAAAATATTATCGGTATTGAATTCTACGAGATTTTCTCTCAAATTAGAGATATTGGAATGAAGACAGCGTCTCATTTTGATAGACTTCTTGTCTTTGTAACAAAATCACTTTTGCTATCTATATATGTGAACAGTACACTTTCTCATATATTTCAATAACTTTTGGAGCTGTTTAAATAATATTCCTGTGCAAATACAAAACTATTAACCTGCTATCACTATCTCAGTTTTAAATTCTAACATATAAACGCCAAATTTCATACTACATAGAAAATTTAAAAGAAAAAATCATATTCATATAGTTTTTATTAGCATTCAAAAAAGTATAATTGTATAAAAAATATTATATAATAACAAATGAACAAATTTAAATTATAAATAACAAATATCACAGTTATATTGCATAATGTCTTTTGGCAACTCTTGCTTACTTTCATAGAAAGTACAAAACCCGTTTGATCTATTTTAATTAAAGTTAGTACATTCAATTACAGACTTAGTCCATCTCCTCTACAGTCGGTCCCTGACTGGAACTAGCTGGTCCTGGATTGCCCGTGGACCCGTTCTGGTGTAGTTTGGCCATGATGGGTGAACACACCTTCTGAACCCCCTTCAATTTGAATTCATATTCGTCAACCTCTGCCAGGGCATTGTTGTCGAGCCAGGACACTGTTTCACTGCACACCCTGGATATTGTCTCTTTGTCTTCAGACTGAAGCTTGTCTCCTGTGTCCTCTGCCGCCTGTTTGACGGTGAAGACATAGGATTCTAACTGATTGCGGGCCGCTATCCTTTGACGCTGTTTATCGTCTTCCTCTTTGTATTTCTCGGCCTCGTTCACCATTCTCTCAATGTCGGCCTTACTCAGACGACCTTTGTCGTTGGTGATGGTGATTTTGTTGGACTTTCCAGTGCTCTTGTCCTTGGCTGATACGTTTAAGATACCGTTGGCGTCAATGTCAAACTCCACGTCAATCTGTGGGACACCTCGAGGGGCGGGAGGAATTCCATTCAGTTCAAAAGTACCTAATTTGTTATTGTCTTTTGTCATGGCTCGTTCACCTTCAAACACCTGAATGGATACACCGGGCTGGTTATCGGAGTATGTGGTGAAGGTCTGTGATGCCTTGGTAGGAATCTTGGCATTTCGTTCGACGATCTTTGTCATGACCCCTCCAGCAGTTTCAATGCCTAGAGACAATGGAGTGACATCGACCAGGAGAACGTCCTTGATGACATCACTCTTATCTCCGTTCAGAATAGCCGCTTGGACAGCGGCACCATAGGCCACAGCCTCGTCTGGGTTGATAGATTTGTTCAGTTCTTTTCCGCCCATGAAGTCTTGGAGCATTTTCTGGATCTTTGGAATTCGTGTCGACCCTCCAACCAGAACCACCTCGTGAATTTTAGATTTGTCCATTTTGGCATCCCGCAGGGCTTTCTCGACGGGTTCTAAGGTTCCACGGAACAAATCTGCACACAGTTCTTCAAATCTAGCCCGTGTGATTTTGCTGTAGAAGTCCATTCCCTCAAACAGCGAGTCGATCTCAATGTTGGCCTCAGAACTGCTGGAAAGTGTTCTCTTGGCACGCTCGCAAGCCGTCCTGAGTCGTCTCAGTGAACGGTTATTTTTTGAAATGTCTTTGTTGTACTTGCGCTTGAATTCCTGCACAAAGTGATTGACCATTCTGTTGTCGAAATCTTCACCTCCCAGGTGAGTATCCCCTGCAGTGGAGCGAACCTCAAATATGGAACCCTCATCAATGGTAAGGATGGACACGTCAAATGTACCACCTCCGAGGTCAAAGATGAGAACGTTTTTCTCACCGGAAATGTTCTTATCCAGACCATAGGCTAGAGCGGCAGCTGTGGGTTCGTTTACTATCCTGAGAACATTGAGACCGGCTATCACTCCGGCGTCTTTAGTGGCCTCTCTCTGGGCGTTGTTGAAATAGGCAGGAACGGTGACGACTGCGTCTTGGACAGTTTGTCCCAAGTAGGCTTCTGCTGTCTCCTTCATTTTGGTCAGCACCATTGAGCTGATTTCTTCGGGGGTAAATCTCTTTTTCTCGTTCTTGAATTCCACTTCTAGCTTGGGTTTTCCTCCATCATTGATCACCGTGAACGGCCAATGTTTCATGTCGGACTGTACACTGTCGTCGTTGAACTTGCGGCCTATCAGCCTCTTAGCGTCAAAGATCGTATTGTTGGCGTTCATGGCTACCTGGTTTTTAGCCGCATCTCCTATCAGTCTCTCTGTGTCTGTGAAGGCGACGTAGCTGGGCGTCGTTCTGTTTCCTTGGTCGTTGGCGATGATTTCCACTTTTCCATGTTGAAATACACCGACACAGGAAAACGTCGTTCCCAGGTCGATGCCGATGGCTGGAGCTTTATTTGCCATGCTTGTTTGTAAACACTAAAGTGAAAGTAGCAATAGATTTTTCAACTGTAGATAAAGTAAATACTTGTATGTACTATTACTGAATCGTAGTCTAGTTGACTCAAAGTTTCGAAGTTTCAAACTTGGCAATTTGTGTTTGACTTCCATTATGGTCTCGGATCGCCCCTTATATACCATTATGGATCTTTCGCGACACGACGAGAAACAATATTCTAGAATATGAAGGATTAATCCCGACGCTTCCCGAATGATCAAACTCGAGGGCGGATCCACATTGTATGCTTTGAGCTGAGACATAAATAGCATTTATGTTATTTATGTCTCTGCTTTGAGTAACATTTCTAGAAGGGTCTGGAATTTTTTACTATTGCAGTTATTTCGTAAATTGCACTTTTTAGACTTTTACGGGGGTCGTTAAAACCTACTGGCATGACTAATTTTCCTCTTAGAACTTAATTATAAATAATAATTGAATAAATAATTGTCTCGAAAGACAACACATGCGACTTATTTTTAAATTGCTTTATAATATTATAGTTCATTATTTTATTTTATACGGCCAACCAATTAGTGATTTTGTAACCAGTTACCAGTAACTATAATGATTCAGTATCATAAGACATAATTCTGAAATGATATTTTGAATAACACATAAGACGAATTTATGTACTAGTATTATTTATAACAATTCTTGAAATGATAACAAAATGTCATAAATATCCGTATTTTCATACAAGTAAACGATTAATCGGTCAGAACGAATTGCGATTCAACAAATAGTAATTCTGCAATTGACTGTCATCCCTAAAATGCATAAATAAAATTGTGTTTTGTTATTTCCTTACAATAAAATCATCTATATTTTTATTCCTAGAATACTAGTACTGCTTTACTTTGGAGAGTCAGCTTTCAGAATTTGATACATTAATTCAAGATTTGTTATATATAAATGTGTTTTAATTATTTTTTAAAACTTATTTATTATTACATTACATATATCGTTTATAAACGGAAAAAATCTAATCTGGCAAACACAAAAACTATATATAGTTGTTTTACCGGTAACGAATATTTGACAGTATCGAATAATTTTTAGAGAATTATTTGAGAGAAAAACGGATTTACGGTTTTAAGAAATCTTAGATATGAAATTAAATAACAACTTATAAAGAATTTGTTTACGTTATTTTTTTCTTAGATATGAAATTAAATAACAACTTATAAAGAATCTGTTTACGTTATTTTTTATGATACAATCATTTATGATTAAATTATTCCGCAAACATTAGCTGATTCTGTCGTCTACGATGAGGCAAATGTTTAAGCGTGAAAATGTCGCCAAACTAGTCATATTATGTATATTAAAGCATACATATATACAAATCCCGTCCACATACTGATATGATAATTAATTATTTTATCTAACAAAAACTTATACCAATTCTGTATAAACAATAAAGAGCGTCTATGAACATTCTGAAAACATATGAATCAAAATCGAAAAAAAAATTAACGACCCCATGTAAAAGTCTAAAAAGTGCAATTTACGAAATAACTGCAATAGTAAAAAATTCCAGACCCTTCTAGAAATGTTACTCAAAGCATACAATGTGGGTCCGCCCTCGAGTTTGATCATTCGGGAAGCGTCGGGATTAATCCTTCATATTCTAGAATATTGTTTCTCGTCGTGTCGCGAAAGATCCATAATGGTATATAAGGGGCGATCCGAGACCATAATGGCAGTCAAACACAAATTGCCAAGTTCGAAACTTCGAAACTTTGAGTCAACTAGACTACGATTCAGTAATAGTACATACAAGTATTTATTTTATCTACAGTTGAAAAATCTATTGCTACTTTCACTTTAGTGTTTACAAATAAGCATGGCAAATAAAGCTCCAGCCATCGGCATCGACCTGGGAACGACGTTTTCCTGTGTCGGTGTATTTCAACATGGAAAAGTGGAAATCATCGCCAACGACCAAGGAAACAGAACGACGCCCAGCTACGTCGCCTTCACAGACACAGAGAGACTGATAGGAGATGCGGCTAAAAACCAGGTAGCCATGAACGCCAACAATACAATCTTTGACGCTAAGAGGCTGATAGGCCGCAAGTTCAACGACGACAGTGTACAGTCCGACATGAAACATTGGCCGTTCACGGTGATCAATGATGGAGGAAAACCCAAGCTAGAAGTGGAATTCAAGAACGAGAAAAAGAGATTTACCCCCGAAGAAATCAGCTCAATGGTGCTGACCAAAATGAAGGAGACAGCAGAAGCCTACTTGGGACAAACTGTCCAAGACGCAGTCGTCACCGTTCCTGCCTATTTCAACAACGCCCAGAGAGAGGCTACTAAAGACGCCGGAGTGATAGCCGGTCTCAATGTTCTCAGGATAGTAAACGAACCCACAGCTGCCGCTCTAGCCTATGGTCTGGATAAGAACATTTCCGGTGAGAAAAACGTTCTCATCTTTGACCTCGGAGGTGGTACATTTGACGTGTCCATCCTTACCATTGATGAGGGCTCCATATTTGAGGTTCGCTCCACTGCAGGGGATACTCACCTGGGAGGTGAAGATTTCGACAATAGAATGGTCAATCACTTTGTGCAGGAATTCAAGCGCAAGTACAACAAAGACATTTCAAAAAATAACCGTTCACTGAGACGACTCAGGACGGCTTGCGAGCGTGCCAAGAGAACACTTTCCAGCAGTTCTGAGGCCAACATTGAGATCGACTCGCTGTTTGAGGGAATGGACTTCTACAGCAAAATCACACGGGCTAGATTTGAAGAACTGTGTGCAGATTTGTTCCGTGGAACCTTAGAACCCGTCGAGAAAGCCCTGCGGGATGCCAAAATGGACAAATCTAAAATTCACGAGGTGGTTCTGGTTGGAGGGTCGACACGAATTCCAAAGATCCAGAAAATGCTCCAAGACTTCATGGGCGGAAAAGAACTGAACAAATCTATCAACCCAGACGAGGCTGTGGCCTATGGTGCCGCTGTCCAAGCGGCTATTCTGAACGGAGATAAGAGTGATGTCATCAAGGACGTTCTCCTGGTCGATGTCACTCCATTGTCTCTAGGCATTGAAACTGCTGGAGGGGTCATGACAAAGATCGTCGAACGAAATGCCAAGATTCCTACCAAGGCATCACAGACCTTCACCACATACTCCGATAACCAGCCCGGTGTATCCATTCAGGTGTTTGAAGGTGAACGAGCCATGACAAGAGACAATAACAAATTAGGTACTTTTGAACTGAATGGAATTCCTCCAGCCCCTCGAGGTGTCCCACAGATTGACGTGGAGTTTGACATTGACGCCAACGGTATCCTGAACGTATCAGCCAAGGACAAGAGCACGGGAAAGTCCAACAAAATCACCATCACCAACGACAAAGGTCGTCTGAGTAAGGCTGACATTGAGAGAATGGTGAACGAGGCTGAGAAATACAAAGAGGAAGACGATAAACAGCGTCAAAGGATAGCGGCCCGCAATCAGTTAGAATCCTATGTCTTCACCGTCAAACAGGCAGCAGAGGACACAGGAGACAAGCTTCAGTCTGAAGACAAAGAGACAATATCCAGGGTGTGCAGTGAAACAGTGTCCTGGCTCGACACCAATGCCCTGGCAGAGGTTGACGAATATGAATTCAAATTGAAGGGGGTTCAAAAGGTGTGTTCACCTATCATGTCCAAACTACACCAGAACGGGTCCACGGGAAATCCAGGACCAGCTAGCTCTAGTCAGGGACCGACCGTAGAGGAGATGGACTAAATGTCTAATTTAATGTATAGATTAAATGGTTTTTGTACTTTCAATGAAAGTGAGCAAGAGTTGCCAAAAGACATTTTGCAATATAACTGTGATATTTGATATTTATTAAATAAAATTTGTACATTTGTTGTTATATATTTTTCCATACATTTATACTTTTGTTGAATGCTAATAAAAACTATATAAATGTTTTGGGTTTTTTTTTCTATGTTGTATGAAGTTTTGAGTTTATATATTAGAATTTAAAACTGAGATAGTGCTAGCATGTTAATAATTTTGTATATACCTGGTAAATTATTTTAAACAGCTCCAAAAGTTATTGAAATATATGAGAAAGTGTACTGTTCACATATATGGATAGAAAAAGTGATTTTGTTACAAGGGCAAGAACTCTATCAAAATGAGTCGCTTTTTTCTTTTGAATATCATTAATTTCACATAGAATCTTGTACAATTCAATACCAATAGTATTTAAAACCCAACCATGCTTTTAGATAATTAGAGACCTCTAGCAGATTGTCTGAGTCCACCCATTGCAATGGGACTGGGAACTGGGGAGTGAGAGACTCTATCTGCCTTGAAATTGGAGATGAGTACTGTCGTGTCTACTTTTGGGGATTAATTTATGTTAGGGGAACTTGCATGCAGTGAGGGACCCTTAGGATTCCAGTCTCCGGTCCAAACGGTTTGGGATGACTGTTGAATATAAAACCAGGAAAGTTGAAAGAAAAATCATTGCAGATATTATTTGAAAAAATATATGTCAGAAAGGACAGTACCGTCCTAGTGAATCTTACGTAACTAACAGGTTACATGTATATCACACTCTTAGTACAACCTTCATTCCTTTTATTTAGTATTTGGGAATAAATTCTTGATAAAAATGAAATTATGTGCAGAATTTAAAGGTGCGAGTGGAGTTAAAGAGAAAAGTTTTTGAGTATGGTTTTTTAATACAATTAAAATCAGATTGAGAATTTTTTTTAAACAATGATTGTGTAAATTTCCTTGTTATAGTAATATATGCCTCAAACCTAACATCAGAAACCCTGACGAAGGGGTCATGAACTCTATGATACTGGCAAAAGCCTAAGACCCAATTCATCGTTATGCTCTGAGTTTGCCTGCTCCCTATATCACCAGTATCAGAGAATTAAGAGCCCTACCACCAAATTCTGAATCAGCATGTGGCAATAAATTTTACAATTTTGGTAGGGTGCCCATGCTTATCAGAACCATGTACTTAGTGTGTTTGCAATATTCTCAATAGCCGAGAAGACTTTAATTGGAAGAATTTATGCATTTTCACTATATTTTTGCATGACCAATAAAGCTCCACACAACCTTAGGCCATGAACTTTACAATTTTGCACATGTACCGGTACTTAATTTTCTGCTTGATGCTAAAGAGTAAAAATTTGCATCAATTTTTTCCTAAAAATATATGGGCCTTTTCAGTGGGGATGGGGATCATGAATTTTAGAATTTATGTTCCTCTTTTCCTACAAATGTAATTTGGTCAAGATTGGGCAAGTATCATTAGCAATTAGTCAACTAAATGACTCAGATGACTTCAAAACCCAATTCACCAAATTATTTAATTTTTTCATCATTTTAAATACAGATAAAGAGAAATTTGATTTCTCTAGGATTGACATAAAGAACAAAACAATACTTAAACTGATCCATTCCTTTCATGTTTTAATAACACCAATATAAATGTACATGTGTAACAAAAAAAATGAGCAAAATAAAAAACAAATGTCTCATGTATTATATTTGGTAGGAACAACTTGCTATTACCCTAAATCATTAAAATTGTAAAATAGCACAGAATTTTAGTAATGGAATGCCAATAAAAAATGAATTAGTTCAAAGACGTATATCATGTTTAACTTACTTGTATGACTTGATCAATCTGGAACAATGAATTTAGTATAAAGTGTGTTTACTTTCTTGAAACATGTTCATATAGAAGTAACAAAAAGAGAAAGGAATGAAAAAGTGGCCATTTTACACTATGAGTAAAGCCTTACAAGTTTTTAAGATAAAACATTGTTGAAGAGTTACCCAACATATAAAAAAGATGCAACCTTTAGAAAAAAGCCAAATTGTTAAAAAAAATTACATTACATTTTACTGAGACACCATGAATATAACATATGCTAATGTTAATTAATAAGTAGGATTTGTAATTTCCATGCAATTTCAATTATTAGCTGACATTTACAAATCAAATTTAAACAACAAGTACTTGTATATTTGAATTTGTTTGAGTCCCAACTTGTACACATATACAATGTATAATGAATGAACATGCATATTGTCCATGCAAATTTTATGAGTCTATTTAGATAAAATATAATCACATTGTTTTGTTTGTATCCATTTCATGAATCCCTTCATTATTAGACTAAATTTGCATTTTTCTTGTCTATGTGATTTTTAAATATCAATTTCTTAAAAAAATGCAATTATGTTTCTTCGTCTTTTTGGTCCATTGAGAATGTGACCAGATTTCTTGGCCATGTGTATATCACTAGTCTATTTAGACAACATTATGAAATTAAATGCTGCACGCCAATATCTATTTTATGTACATACATTGGGAATGTAATCAAGTTTCTTGTCCATGTACTTTTCATGGGACTTTTCCAAAAAGTGCAATTCCATATTTTGTGTCCATGTCCCTTTTAGTTCAGATTTTGTCTGATACACAAAGTGCAACTCCGGCCAATACCAACAGCATGCCTACATAAGTGTCTGCAAAATATCAAACATTGTTACATTAAACAGCTACCAAGTAGTCCTTAATTAATTTCAAAGATCCTGTATAATTACATAGATTTGTGCTTGTATTCAAAAACTTGAACAGAATCTAGTAGAAACAACAATGTAAATTGTTATGACTTCTTTCTTGTAAGTATCCAGAAATGGTATTGTAGCTAAGGAAAATGTTAAAAAAAAGAAAAGAAAGGGTGGTATTATGATAGAACACAAAAAAAGATGAAATTGCAATAAAACAAGTTGCATCACATGCCTATAGTAATTATCAGGTAATTGTACATACCCCAATGTCTGATCTTGTCACCCAGAAACCAACCGGATATAATGGTAAAGAGAAATGTCAAGGAGTTGGTTATTGGTACGGCCACAGACAGCTCTGAAATTATCAAAAACACAAATGTTCTCACTGATTGATTCTGTCAAAATAATATTATTATACATGCATACCATTTTGATGGTTTTAGTCAAATAACTTTATTTTACATAAATCATTTGAATCTAAATAAAAGAGGTTTACACCTCATTGGTTTCATGAATACAGCTTTACAAATTCCAAATTGCTTTAATTATAAAAGCTCTGATATCATAGAAAATTATTATTATGAAATATTCCTTAATGAAAAGTCGCATAGTCAATCTTTTCTGTACTTAAAATGCTTTTTTTTTTTCTTAAATTTTGGGTTAATTAAGAAAGTCATAGCAATCTCTCACCAGAGGGCGCGTTCCGCAAGCTTCACTGAAGCACAGCGTAATACGCCCTCTGGTGAGAGATTGAAAGTCATAGCTGTATTTACATTTCAATTCATTTACTGAAATTCTTATTGTTTTACAAATTATTTTTTAACATTATTGTGAATTTTAAGTAATGTCTCGGTCGAATACCTAGTTGTGTGTATAACTCCTCTGTACCCAAATAAAACATTTTTTAAATTTATATAATACTTTTCAATATGTTAATTAAATGTTTAAATATTTAGGTAGCCCTGATGGCTAATCTGTGGACCACCCACCCTCCTCAATTCTATACACCATTTCTGTATCTAAGTTGGCAACTAAAATTTTTAAAACCTAAAATGATACTTTTACTTCATCCAAAATTATACTTTTTCTAAATAAATACATAACAACTCATAAGCTTTAATTTTGATTTCATCAGTCTCCTCTATGCTCCATATTTGTGTGCTGTTTTTTTTTGTTTTGTACACTGACATTGAAAATGCATAAATTTTAAAAATAAAACATAGAGATTTTAAATATGAATAAACTTGTAGAAAACCCTTACCAGCGGAGGCGAGTGTAAGATAATACAACACAGAACCACACTGGTTTACAAGGAAAGGCACAATGTACTGAAATATGTGAAAGCCATTATTGCATTATTTTAGTCTAGCTAGTGAAATAAGTGTTTAAGTAATAAAACATTCGATCATCACTCACATGACATTTAACATTCTAATTTTATTTTTATCATGTAATACAACCATGTAATTGATAAAAGTACTACGCAAAGCTATAAAAATGCTTTAATTAACATTTACCTTCCAATTAGTGATGAGAAACTTAAGCTCCATCAAGAACTGCCACACTTTTCCATCTTCTTTCACGTTTTCGATTCCACTGCTTCCTTTTTTGATAAAGGGATTTGTAGCACCCCACATTGCAGCTACCACGATGAACCATCCTGCTGACATACTGTATCACCTACCAAATTGATTTATAATAATCTAAATCATAGTTATATGGTAATTTAATTATAAAATATAATTAATAAATCCTAAATTGGACTTTTTATTAACTTAATTTCATGGTTAAGTTGTCCATCCTTAAATTAAGTTTGATTATTTTAACATTCTTCTGTTTACAGGGAAATATTTGCCCCCGTTTTATTTTCGCCCCTTTTGCCCTCGTTGTCGGCAGGCAAATAAAGAGATTGGGCAACTTCACATTTTTTAAAATAACTGTCTTATTTAGAAAGAGTATCTATTTCTGTGTTGGGGCGATTAAAAGAGGAGGCAATATAAAACCCTTTGCAAGTGTAGAAGGCCAAAAAAAATAACATGGGGCAAAAATAACAAATTATAAATTGCATACAAAACAGTAAAACATGCTTACATAGTGAAGTGCCAGGGACAGGAGATTTTGCTTTGTTACAGGCATAATTTGTTATATCTGTCAAGTTTACAACATGTAATAAAGTCAAGGGGAATGAAAATCACTTTGCTGTAAGTGTAAATTTGTTATAAGCGTGTTCACTTTAACCGTGTTTCACAGTATTTGTTTACGCAGTGAATCATAAATTAAGTTCCTGATAAAACTAACCAAAAAAAAATGGGAGAAGTGTTGTAGTTGGGGCTATATGGAATGTGAATATTAACATGTTTAAAAGTGGTCCAAAGCTCTTATACCTCTAAGAAACACAGCGGTCCTGTGTAAAACTTGATCGCATGCAGCAAATAACTCTTCTCTATCCTTTTGCACATCTATATAACTATATACATGTATAAGGGATTCAATACATCAGTACTGAAGTATATTTTAGTGATTGTAGTTCCTGTAATATATAATGAATATTGACTTAGTCATGCAAAGGCCTATGTCTACTTTTAATTTAAAAAAAAAATTATCATCTCAGATGTTAATCAATGGTGCTCTGAAAATATGAAGACATTAGCTCAATAGTAAAATGAGCTGTGTGTAAACATGGTAAACAACCTCTTTTGGACTTTCCTCTCATCTGGAGCCTACTCATAGGTTATATAGGCCCATTCGGTACGGAATATAGTAACTTTAATCCGGATTCTAACGTTATCAATTTTGTCATTTATTTTAGGCACTGGGTATATTGAGTGTAAACTAGATAATTTTGAAGACAATTTTCTAATTTTCAATTTAAAAAAAAACATAACCAAGTTGGAGATGTGAAGAGTTAATATTTTTATTTTTATCTATTTTTTATCGTTTAGAAGTAATAAAAACACGTCATTCTTTGATTTATTTCATTTTTTTTTCTTTGAGATGGACAGATAAATCCGTCCCATATTTACATGCTTCAAATTTGACAACTTCCGCTATTTTGATGTCCCGAAGAATTTTGATAGTTTTTGAAAATTGGTCAGCTTATTGATGGTACGTTGGGAAAGTGTGCGGTATTTACTTTTATATGATATATTACCTCTTTTTAAAACGGTTTAAATGCAATCGAAAGCATCGTTTGAGAGATAGTAAACACAAATTATAACGTCCCTTCCCCTCGTTTCTCTCTGGGTGGGGCACACATCTACTACAGGGAGTAGAGACGCCCATGTTTATTTCTTACGATTGTTGATTTTATCAGTTTAATACAGAGTGAGATAAAGTTTTATTTACAACAGTGAAACATATAAATTTGACAGATGATTTTGTAAATTTGTCAGGTGGTCATTCAACCAAAACATTACTGAAGAAATAGATATTGTTGGTATATATAACAATTAACATATGATCTTCCTGTTCAAATTTTGGCAAATTATTGCATAATACCATTGCTGTAAATATTTCCTTTATTATACCACATGGTATAATTGATAAATTTGTTTAAAGTTAACACAATTGAAATGTGGTTAATGATACAGAGACATTTGGTATTAATTCATAAGTTAAAAGTTACTGTTAAAGCAAGTAATTAGTCAAATAACAATTATCTTTCATTTTTATTATATGGACACTATTAACATTATTAAAGAGCTTTAGAAAACATTGTAGTTGAAATAATAACCAAGGGGTTTGTCATCTTTGCTAGCCAAGGTTTTCACATCTGCACGGCATCTCACAACCCCTTGGCATATCGTGCTATCAGAACTCGGGATTTTTTCCTTGAATTTTGATTGATCATTAAATGGTGCAATAACAAGTACACCAGATTGTTTATCAACATAGCCATGCACTTGTAGATTAAGGATTTACCAACTGTTTATTGCTCCTAGTCTTTCAACTTTCGAATGAATTCGATGTATATGTAACATTTTACATTGCTCCAATTTTTGAATACACTGGGCATTAAAACGTTTTTCCAACTTGTCAATATCAATGTCTACAGAGGCTGCCATTTCTGCACCAGGTACGTTAAAGTACGGCATCTTTCATCACTTGACTGATTTAAAAATAGGATAGGAGATCATATAACGAAAAAAAATCCCGACTTTTGAAAGCATGATATGCCAAGGGTTTGAGAGAAGCGATGCGGATCAGAAAACCTTAACTAGCGAAGATGGGGGTTTGTGTACAATGAAACAGCAAGGTACATGTAACTTGCAATTTATTCTGATTGTATCATGAATTCATTACTGTTGGTTAATTGATACACTTATAAATGATAACCTTATTAATTTTAAAGGGAAAAATAAATGATAACCTTATTAATTTTAAAGGGAAAAATAAACGAACAGCTTGCTTTTAATTTAGCATAAATGAAAAATTAGATAGGCAGATCCAACTGTGCATGTTTCTACTGAATCTAATTGTGATCGTTTATTGTTATGGCTTCGTCTTTCAGACTGCCACTCCATAAAAAATAAATGTTTATATATGTATATACTGGGGCGTAAAATATTTTATTTTCATTCTGGTTGGTGCATCCATTTGGTAAATCAAGCTAAATTTATTATCATGTACCCATGTGTATTTACAATTTAATTTATGCTGTGCCTGCCCCAATAGTCACACCATAAAACATAAAACTTTTTAATATATTGAATAATCCCTGTGCCATTTTTGATTATTAAAAGGATTATCAGTACTAAGAAGAAGGAACTCTGGTATATTGTTTTTTTTATATTTTTGAATGAATGCAAATTAAGCTATATATAGCCCAAACTTGTTCTCATACCCACAAATTACTCCATAGAGCTTGTTTCACTAATTGCTGTAGATACAGATTTAGCTCTTCGGGAAAATTTAGGTTGATAGGCTATAGAGCTGCAGTTCCTTGAATGCAAACAACCTGCCAAATATAGCACACAAAAATGTGTGTTACATATGTACATGTAGTAACCTTACTTTCCAACTTGAACTGTTGAAATATTACATATCAAATAGTTCGTTAGATTATTTATGGCACTAGATGTTTTACTGTATACAGGGAAAGATTCGCCCCCGTTTTTATTTTCGCCCCTTTCACCCTCGTCAGACTGGGCGAATTATAAGTTGCAAATAATATCTCTGTTAATACAACTGCATCTGGGCGAATTCAAGACGGGGCGAAGCGGTCTACGAGTGTAAAAGAGCAAAAATTACATAGGGTGAAAATAACCCTGTATAAATTTTTCCTCAGGCTCTTTCATAAACACCACCAACTACTTTCATTGTGTAGTGGTCGACTTAGTGTAACTTCAGGATTATTGATTTTTCAAAGGTTTATGTTTTACTTAATAGTATGCAGATAATTATTTTTGACTAAAATTGAAGGAAAGAAAAACAATGTATAGGTTCATTAGATTGATAATGTATTGTATAACAAATACATACTTGATGTTAATTGTTTGGCATTTAAATAAGAACATGTAATATGGTCTATTCTATTTGTCCAGGTACCAAAGCAATAATGATAATCATGATACTTCAATAAATGATACTATTATCTTTCATAGGTCATAACACCTGTTTCACGGATCTAAAAGGAGAAAATGTCTCTTATTGACAGTAAGTATAGATGTTGGATTCAAAAACATCTATTAGGCTTTGAAGCCATGAATGTGTAATACTGTAAAGCAACTTTATTGGCTTGGACTTTATTTTACAATCTACCAGAAGTAAACTGGTTTGAAGCAACTTGTTTTTGCCACCAATCCTTAACATCCATGTTGTTATTACTCCTTTACAGCAAAGACTGGTTCGCAGCCAAAAATATTTGCAATAATGCATGTGAATAAAAGTTGGTTAAAATTATAACCTTTGACCATGAATATATAATTATATCAATAATGTTTGACCTTTGACCTACAGGTACGGAGCAGGCTGTGGAGTATGTGGAGCATCTGCAGACTCGACTGTGGGACCAGGGTGACCACAGTATGGACGACGACCTGACCTCCCTCCTCGCCATGATGGAGAGCCCCTTGTTCCGTCAGATCCTCAATCTACAGGAGTCACTGCAGGAACTTAAACAGGTATGCTAAATCTTAGGTCAATCAGAAAAAAGGGGAGGGTAGGGGGTCACAAGTTATGGTGTTGTTTGTTATTTGATGTTAAAGTTGCCTGTGGTTTTTACACAAAAAGATTGTTTAGTAACTAGAACATGTACTTGTATTGTGATTTTAAATGTAAAATACATCAATCTCAAGTGATCCAAATTTTAAATGTATATTTAGCAAAAAATGCTTTTCCACAGTCACTTAGTAATTAATAAAATGTCAATAGTGTATTGCATATGTGCTCTATATATTCCTTTTCAAAGTATGCACATGCATGTGTACTGCTATATGTTTTGCTTTCTTTATTTGTTAGACAATGGATGGTCAAGCTAAATTGAGTAGGTTTCGTTCTATTAATGAATATGGTATGCCTTTATAAGGGATTAATAATGATCAAACTGAATCACTGTTAAACAAAATCTGATTCAAGAAACCCAGTTAATAGTGCCTTAGGCATATAACTACTGTATTAAGAAGAAATATGTCAACATCTTTCAAGTTCACTGATTGAGGGGAAAAATTTGAAATAAGGGAGTCGATTTCTTGCAATGATAAAGTACATGTAAAGTCAACAACTTAGATCAGTATAAAAATCTGCAAAATCTATGCATATGAAATTAATTTTTTTGATACAATTACGTGATTGTATATTAAGTGGTCCATTGTCAGTCAATATTAAACCAAATACAGAGAAAGGTCCTTCCATACTGTCTCTAATCACAATGGCCATGAAAGTATACAACTGTGTATTTCAGGTCACTCAAACTTATCCAGTGACTGAGGACAACTTTGAAATAACTTACTCGGGTCAGTTGATTCTGAATATGCCCCCGAATGGTGTCCCTCCCAACCAGACCTTATCTGACAACGCAGCTGCATTTTCAAGTGAAGAAAACTTGAAGGCAATTGCCACCACCCCAGGTTACGATGAAGAGTTCCAGAAGACCATTGAACGAGTGGCCAAGGGGAGGGAGGTGGAGACGATCAAGCTGTTCAAACCTGAGAACATGAGCCTGGGGTTCAGTGTGGTGGGGCTGAAGGGCGAGAACAATGAGGAGACGGGGATTTTTGTCCAGGACATCCAGCCCGGGGGGATTGCAGCAAGGTCGGTAACTCTTGTGTATTTATCTCCTCTACTACTGCATGTATTTTAGAAATATTATTTATGGCAAGCTTTCTTTTTGGTATAAGTTAACAACTGATATTTCGAAGCTGATAATAAAAAATTCCCTCGTCCTTACTCAATTTTTAAAATTGTTTGATAGTTAAAAAATTGTCTGTAAAGAACTGCCATACCATTATTAATCTTTTAGCCATGATTAAATATTGTTACCAGTACCCTTTGGGGGATAAAGAGAGTGGTTAGGGCTATGGTGTGGGGAATGTTTTATGATTATTACACTTGCAGAAATGTCATTACCTTCTAAATCCTCACCCTTGCTGTCTTGGATATTCCCGGTATACATGTTGAAACTTTATGTTGGTTTGAGACAATTATGGATTATTGCAGATAGAAATGGAATTTATTATCAACTCAATTTTATTTACATTGAAATTACTCTTTACTTTCTTTGATGCATTTTGACCAGTTTTGTGTGTGTGCTGAATCATGAAACTTTAACTTATATTAAAAACACTTCAATGAGAAGAATTTGGGTACACAATGACATACACATTACATGTACCAAAATAGTCGTGATATTTCATAATTTATTATTAATAGGGCTGTAAAATCAGAAAAAGAGTTGTATGTGCAATGTAAAAAAAAAAATTAACACACAATATCCTCATGCAGTCATAACATGTTTATTATTCTATTGACCTTGTGTAACAATGTGAGGTATTTTCTTTGGGCTAAAGAAACCCCAAGCCTCACTGAATAATGCATAGTCAACATGATTTATTGTTCATACAAATCCTAGAGAGTGACTCTTAATATCGTATCAGAGTCCAATGATGGTAATGCTTACAATTTGTTTAATGCTCTGAGTGTCATCAGGATTACAAAGATATTTTAATTTACCAATGGTTGCATTGGGTATTGTATTTAATTTGCTGAGTGATATTGTAGAACTGAAGCATAAATATTTTGTTTGCACCAAACAAATACTTGTACAGCATATGCCAGACTCATTTGAGGGGCATACGGCAGGATCATAAATGTTTCTTGACATCTGTTTTTTAGATCAAGCTCATCATTTGATTTTAAAGTAGGTAATAATTGGAAGTAATGTTTCATGAAAAGTCATAAAATCTATACCAAGCAGGATTAATGTGTTGTAACTATATAATACACAGCTTGCAAATTTTCATAGGTATTTTCAAATGTGGATCACCAGTAATAGCATATGCCAGTTTATTTTGAACAGTGGTTTTTTCATATCAAGCTCAAATAGGTTTTACACATTTTTGGGTTACAAAAATTTGATTTTTTAATATTAATAATGTGTTATTCGGTGTGTTTTCTTAGAGAAAACTTTCTCTTCTACATTTCCTCTATGATCATAATTCTTCCTGCAACCAAACCTTTCCAACTAATTTATAGGATAATATGACAATTCGAAATAAGGACTGGTTTATTCAGAAAATAAAAGCTTTGGTTGGTTAGAATCAGCTCTTGGAAAATGCGACCCATGGGGCCCCTTTAGTTTATTTATGTGATTGCTTATTATTGAAGATTGTGAAACACAGATCATTTGACTCTGGAAACCACAGAATGTTGGTAATACAATATGTCTGCTGTCTGCCAATGAATTCTGTGAATACTTGCTTCATGCTTCATTTATTCTCCAAATACCAGAGGTATGATAAATACATATGCAGCATCAATAGGGAGATACCTTGCATTTGGAGATCTGTTTTCCGCAATTGTCTTATCAGTGGAAATAGGTTATCCAGGCAGCAAAGTTTATTGTTATTATTTTTTTTTTATTATCTCTAACAGTTTTGTTAATAAATTTCTATGGACACAACCGCAATGATTGATATTAATTTTATGTCAAATACATCAGAGATCAAGGCCATATATATACTGTATTGATTTTGGTCTGTCTGTCTTTTTGTTTGTCCTTCTGTCTGTGGCTTCCAGCAAACTTTTGAGTTGTAGAAAATGTAGAAGAATGCCAAGATTCATATGATGAATAATGAAAAAAAAATGGCCGGGAAAGTTCAAGGTTATTAATCAAGTTCAAGGTCAAACTGAACACCAAAACGTAAACTAGTCACTGTAATAGGTGTGGACATACTCTGGACATATTGTAATTTGTTTTTAATAAGGAAATTTTGTTGTGTTCTTTTTATTTCCACACAAAAATAATGAAACTTGAGAACAGTGAGAATATACAATATAAAAATCTAATAGGTTTATTGTTATCAGGAGAAACTTTTGATTTCACAGCATTAGATTAGCAAAGGACTGCTTAATGAAGGGGTCAAAATCTTATTGATTTATTAAGAATTTTTGTATTCATCATGTGGAAGTCCTCTCTGCTTAACATAAAACTGTTGCAGTATCCATGGATTGCCAAGGTCTAGTTTTCAACACAGTAGTACATGTTCACATGCTGGATATCAATTCATACAAATTGTCTCCCTCGTTTATTGGCACCAGGAGGTGGCGCTCATCACTAAATAGGAAATCAATATCAGTTTCCCTGTTATTGACAGTAGATCTGCCATCAGTTCAGGTCCGCTATCAGAAGTGAGCATGTTCAATATAAAGCCAGAATCTACCTTGCTATCTTAATGACATGGATTCGTAAATGCGTAAATTAGAAGAAGAAAAAAAGTGTTATGGTCTCAGTCCAGTTCATGTTTCAGTAGATTTATTGGGCAAAATATCTAGGGGGTTTGGTTTTTGTTATTTGGGCAGAAAACTGTTACATAATTCCTATTCTATTGGAGTAAAAAAAAAATTCTGCCCATGACTCAAGTAATTTCCATCTCTTTGAGCAAATGAAATTTTAATCACTGAATGAGGAAGCCCTCCAAGCCAACAGAGTTCATTTGAAATAAATATTCAATATCTTATTAGTAATGTATTGTTAGATGGGAGAGAGCTTTAAAACATATTGATTATAAGTCTGATGAGAATTGAGTAGACATTTTTTCCCTGATAGTATATACAAACAAGCTGGGAACTGAGGAGAGAAAGAGAGAGGGATCGAGAGAGTGGCAAAGGAGTATCATTGTTTTCTGTGCCAAAGTATTGACTATTTAGCACCATCAGGAGAAGGATGCAAGAATTAAACTGTGTGCTTAAATATTGATAAAGTAGGAACATGCATGTTTACTGTATGTGGGTTTGACCACTATACAGTTTGTGTTTGGATATGTATTGATCAGAGCACACCACGTCTTCAAGCAAACAGTGTTTAGGAATGTCAGAAAATGTTGCATTTTTTCAAGAAGGGGCTCTTCAGACTAAAGTGTGTTGGGATTTAGTTGAAGTAGGAAGTCATTAATTAAATTTGTGATAATAGATCAAGAATTTTCCTCGGAAACACCTTCACTTGAGTGGTACACAAAGGGAAAAGAGAGGTTTCCAAAAATATCATTCACCGGCTTAAAAGATAAATATATACACTGGCTTACTGGGCTGTGTCCCCCCCTAAGCTTCATTACTAGCAACGCATGCTCTTGGGAGTTAGGAGGAAAATCTCCACCGATTCTTTTATGAGGTGTCTCAGAAAAAAACCAAGAGCCTATCACCAGTGGAGATTGATAAGTCAGTTATTAATTTATTGTGTTAATGAGAAATCACAGTTCTCTCCATATTAAAACGACCACAATGCTAGCATGAAATCTAGAATTCCTAATGAAATTGATTGTTGTTTTAAAGGAGTATAACAATATTGTTCAGTGCCGATGCGAGCAGATATTTATGACAAAACCTGGAGAAAAATGATATAGGCCGGATAACAGTGCTGCAATATGTTTATGTTTTGAAAAATCGGGATCCAGATTTGTGATCAGCAACAGACACCGTATATTGGGGAGATTTTTTCCGGTGAACATGTGGCCATTGGTGTGTTATCTGCAGTATAGATCAGAGGAATAAGGTTTCCCAGGTAAAAGATAAAATTGCAGATGAATTATTGATTGGCCTTTATACAAGTATGTTCTATCAGATCCAAACAAGCCGGCTAACAAATTTTTATTGTAATTAAGATATAGCTCTAGATGGAGCTAAACTGTCTGCTTAGGGCTGTACATGATACCTAACATGTTTACCTTCTGCTATCTATAGTACTTTATCAACAAAAACACCTTTTAAGTTTTCATGACATAGCAAGTATTCCATCAGTTAGAAACTAATGGCAAGGTTTTGATATCTTGCACCAGATGGTCACTATGTGTTAGCCTTTATTGTTTGAATAAAAGACCTGCATTTCTGTATTAAGCCTTCTGCTAAATTGTCATCATAGCTATATGAGTAATCCCTCACCACCTGCATCCAATAATATTGAGAAAACAATATTTTGGCAGAATTTTTTGTGTGTGTTGGGATTAGCATGAAATACCTCCCGATGAGTCACAATGGAGTATAGGTACCTGATTTGTTTGTTTTCTCATATTGTGTTACCTGGCTGCTTCTATCAGAGCCAGAACAGAACTTGATACAGTATACACAGTCATGCCAAACACACTTTCTCTCTACATGTAGAAGGGGGCTGAGATTTCATGAAAATTCCATTACAAGGTAATCAGGGGATGCCAGATTCCATTTTATTTTTGTGAAGCCTGCAGTTTGTTCACCTAGTTCTGACATGGCATTAGATATTGATATTTTATGGATAACCCACTTAGGATACAAGTTTCTTTTTAATCAAATTCATCAAGAGAAGCTTAACCCGGCAAACCTCTTACTCTTGTGTGCTAAATCTCTCATTTATGAAATATCTTTGCATTATGTAAAAAAGAAGCTTTTCCATCTTTTCCATCTTTTGTCTTATATCTGCTAGGAAGAAAAATTCCAGACATTTAGAAAGACAGTCTGAACTTCAAAGTCAGCAACATTTGTATTGTGGTTATATTTGGTGCTTTTTCTAGACCTGCATTTATAAACCCATGTAAAGATAATATCGATATGCTAGCTTTGGAGAAGTTGAACTGGTAACCTTCTCATTTCTCTGCTTTGCCAACTATCCGGTCTTTCCTGGGCAATCTTTATGCAATTAAGAAATGTAGGGAAGGAACGGAAATAAGGGACTAGCCTTTCTTTTGTGCTGTTGATGATAAATTTGATGAGCAACTGACTGTCCGATTAGTTATTAATCAGAACGATCGTAATTGCTGATCAGCCGGCCTGTCTGATTAGAATTTTACTAGCATTGATCTGTTTGTAAGCATGGAATAGCTGTCAATTTTTACATCTGCCTCCGAGGGGGCATTAAACTTGTTCACTCATTGCTTTCACTCTAACACAATGTGAACATGTACCAGTACATATATTGGTATATCTGATGAATGTGTGACCAAAATGTTTCGATTTGAAAGGATGTGTTAAAACAAAATTTTCATCAGAATATGCATAATCTGCATCAACATTCTTGATATTTGATATGTCGATTGAAATTTTCAAGGGATTCATAAGATACAAGATATGCATTGTTGAAATATATTGGAGAGAGAGAGAGAGAGAGAGAGAGAGAGAGAGAGAGAGAGAGAGAGAGAGAGAGAGAGAGAGAGAGAGAGAGAGAGAGAGAGAGAGAGAGAGAGAGAGAGAGAGAAACAGAGAGAGAGAGATTGATGAGAAAGAGAGTGAACCTCCCCCTTTAGGTGTTGGATTGTATCATATTTAATTAAAAGGCTACGTTTAATCAATTACATATTTTATTACCTATTTATCTGATTCTTATTAATCCAACTACTTGGTCTGAGAATGCAGACAGCATACTTACAAGGTCTATCTTAGATTTCAGAAGGAGGTATTTTTTTAACTGATAAATTTTCAGTACATTTATCAATTTGAGGTGAAATAAACAGAAATCAACATATGTGATCTGCAACTTACAAGGAGGGGAGAATGTTTATTACACTTTAATCACACCAGTTCAATTGAGTAAATAATGCCATCTGTCTGAGAGAAAAGTTCAAAAGTTAATGATGATGGAAAAGATACTTCACAAGAGTGTATGTAAACCCAAGCTCTTTATCGCAGCCAAAGGGCAGGGGGAACAGAAGATGGGGCGTTACTATTAGATAAACACCATTCCCAACAAAGAGGGTAGGAAAGTGGTGGAACTTGATTACTTATTTATATATACTTCTGTACAACCTGTTGGTGTGTTAGTCAATGACTGAGGGAACATGTATACCTGACCCCTGGATCATCAATTATTAACTGCATAGATTATTTCTTGTGGTCTTTGCCTCTGAAGCAGATTTTTTAAGATGCATGTATGTACATTTAGAAGTATGAATTGAAGAAAATTGATATACTTGCATTTATTTCTAAATTGACAAGAATACGGAAATATGGAAATTTGTGGACCTCTAACTTTGGATTAACAGTATTCAATAAAAAAAAAATGTGTTCATGCAGTTCAAGATTTTATCTACTTGAAAAATCATTTAAACGAATTAAATTCATGTAATTTTCAAAAGAGTGAATTTCTAAGTGAAAAATCTAACTAAACAATGTATTTGCATGCTGCGTGTGATTAGCTGTGAAGAACTTACTGGAGATTTTTTATGGTTCTCTCACATGCTATTCTATAATCTTAGATTGCTTTATAAGCAGAGCGGTTTTTTCACCCAATTTGGACCATCATTGGACCCATTATTCTCTGTACTATTAACAATTGTGAAGAAATGGTATGACATTTTTAATAACCTCAAGAATCATGTGTTTTTGTGATATTAGTAGCACCATTATCTGTGTGTGACATCACATATCAGGATGTTTAGGAGATGACAAGATGGCTGTTCCTTGTACACCACTGATATATGACACATTATTTGTCCTAGAGATTTATAATTACCAGGCATTATTAACACTGTCTACTGTGAAAATCATTAAAATTAACCAAGAACTCAAAGAAATCAATTAGGCCCTCTCCAAAGTTGATGTTTAAATAAATTTTTGCTGAAGTGTTTGCACTTATGAAATTGCCATCAAGAGTCATAAAAAACTACAATCTCTTTGTGTTAATTTTATTGTTTCGTAATCAATACATGTCCTAGTCTCCTTTTGTGTTTTGATTAGAATGCTGCCATACAAAAAGTGAAGTTGCAGTTCTGTAAAATATATAGATGTGCAAGATGTAATGAGAAAAAATATTTTTACCAACAATTACATGAAGAAACTATTCTATTCAGAAGTATATGTTCAAGCAATTCCGTATTCAAGAAACTTTGCCATCTTTTGGGGGCCATTTTTTGACTGCTTAACAGGTGAAAAAATAGGACCCAAAAAAATGTTCTTATTAGATTTGTTGAGAGCTGGGAATACAAAAGCTAATGATAAATAATTGACATTTATGTGTGTAGGTTTGCTTCCTCCTGGGTGTCATGTTCATTAATGTGTATTGTCGGATTGCCTGTGCTCCCAATGGCTGCAGCAGAGAGCCAGGGCTTGCTTGTGGAACCATTGTTAGAGATACATGTCAATAAACGAAGCTGCTTCGGCTAAACTTGGGCTTTTCTGTTAATTACTGCAGGCAGTATCGCTGAACCTGGTTTTTACACGACATTACTGCTGGTCCCAGTCCTTACTCTATAGGAAAGCAAGCTACGCAGCTTTTTATTTTTTGATCATCACCGTGTTTATTGAATTTTCATAAACTTGTTTGACTGTAAATGGTTTATGGTTGTGGTACGGGTCATTTGCTTCACAGAGTGTGGATGGGGGCCCCAATAGAGTGGTATATGGATAACTTTTATTATTTATTTAAAGAGAAAAAAATTGGAAACTTTTGTGAAAAAAGCATTTTCATACTGTTTAGATTTTGACTAGAATTCAGTTTTTTTCAGTGGATAATTTTGTTATTATCATTGAATTTGACCAGAATTTGACTTTTTTACAGTCAAGTACATAAAGATCAGCGGAATCAAGCAAAAACAATAATGACTGTACTGAGTATAGCTATATGCTAGAGCTATGTGAGTCATCTTGGTGCCATTTTGAAGTTACAGCGTTAATGTCATTTATTTCTTGTCAGAGTAGTTGTATTGATACTGATAATATGGAAGATATGTCTTCTTGTCTCGAGGCAATTATTAGAACAACATCACAGCAACATAGGACATTGTTTGTTTAGTTCTTGTATTAATTCTGATAATAAGCTTTTACCATACATCAATAAAATCCCGTTTTTCAAAAATATCGGGATTTCAATTAATTAATTTCTTGTACTCTGTATTTATATTGGTACAAAGTAAACAAAAATGTCTGCCATTGAATGGATCTTTTCTCTTGAGATGGAATTCATATTCAGATTTTATTACTGTCTAGCGTCTATGGTCTCGACATTATTGTGTGTGTTCAAGAGTACATATGCAAGCAATGGTGTATTGGCGGTGGGTACCAGTAGATTTAAGCATTGCAGCTGTGACATAACAGAGGAATCTGTCATGTTATGCAAATCAATATCACAAGCTAAGAGAACATTTAGATTCCAATTTCTTCTATTATTGGTATAAAAGCAAAATCTGAACAGGGAAAAAAACTGTCATTGATTCCTCTTAAGGGAGCCATTTCTTGGATAATGTTGGACATGAATCTGTGTGATGTATGGGCAAGTTCCCCCTAGGTTAGCTACGGTAGATCTCGGTGTGTCATCACCGGGCTCAAACAGCTGTAATCTCTGGAAGATGATACCAACACTATTATAGAAGTGTGGCATATAATCACAATCAAATTATCGCCAGCATCTTTTTTTTTTTTTTTTTTTGCAAATGAAAAGTGGTTTTTAATAAATTCCATTGTATTATTTTAACCTTGACTAAAGCCTCACAAGTTTGACCTTTTTGTGATCAGAATTACTGGCGTTTATGATTTCCATGCACATTACAAATAATCTGCACTCTGCCTGCAAGGTTATGGGGATGATTATCCTTTAAAGTGTGATAAATACAATTGACGCTTCAATAGAGAATGCTTAGATATATTTCTTCTTTTGATAAAATGCATCGCTGTATGTCTGTTATGTCTGTATCCAAACCTTGGAAAATTATGGGTTTTTCTTATTAAGTACAGGGCAACCCAAGACTAGATGCATTCATAATGCTATCTAGAAAATTTTCAATGTCTCATTTTGCTATGTAAAGAGAACAAAAATATAAATTTTATTTGGGATTTAAAGAGGGTATTGCAGGACTAGATGCATTCACATGAGTTTTGCCGTCAATGTCATTTTGTTATGCAAGTGGGGGTTAATACTAAAATTTTGGTCTTTTTTCAAGTATTTCTTTTATTTTTGCAGGGATGGCCGTTTGCGAGAACAAGACCAGATTCTGGCCATAGATGGTCAGCCTTTAGACATCTCACACCAGGAGGCGATTCGAATTCTACAGAGTGCGCGGGGACTCGTGGTGCTCATCATTGCACGCGGTTACCAGTCGCCACAGTTCGAGCCTCCACAGCTTGTCAATGAGCCTGTTCAGGGTTCTGCTCCAAATGTTCAAGCAGAGGTTCAGTCAGAAATGGTGGTAAGTATCACATTATGTTTCATTTAAAATCAAGTTAAAAACCTTTTATGTTACTCAACATGCATCATTTTCAGCAATTTGAAGTGCAAAGAATCTATATAAGATATGCAATCCCTAGAAATATTTGGCTCTCTGTTGCATAGCATTTTAGCAGCCAAAGGAGAGTTGGCTTGAGATTGACTAGTAATTGTATTGGACACATCCATGATAGGGACATGTACATGGAAAGTATGTCTAGATCTTGGAGCATGGGATTAGGATTGTAGAGAATGCTCTTGTATCACAGTTTGCAGAATTTGGTACACGTGTAGCTGTCCAAAATAATTTCATATTTGGCATCACATGTTATGAACACATAACACAGGTCTGTTTTGAATAATGCTTTGTGATAACTACAGTATAAGAGACAACACTCAAAGAGCTCGGAGAACATTTTGCCTATTCTTTATATATAAGGACATATATTGTACATAAGAAGCATGTTTAATAGCACAGTAATGATAATAAGATTATATAAGATTATAATTCTTAATTGTTCTGTAATGGTACCTTGCATTGAAAATAGGAGACAATTAAATTACCTGAAACTGTCTGAGTATTAAAGTATTATGAATATACAGTAAAATATTAATTTGGATGATTCGATCCATTTCCATTTTCATACAATGTTAGTGGGCTTAAGTTGATTGTAACAATGTTTTTCCATGCACCATTGTCCCTTAGCCCCTTTAGAATAGAATGCAGTTCGACATAATATAGACAGAATTCTAAACCTTCGTAGTTCATGACCATTGTGTTCATTCAAATAAACCGGGAGGATATTGAAAGGGAAAGTGGGTGTATATTTTTAATTATACAGCAATTATGATTAAACATGATCAACAGACTACGGAGTTTCTCGTAAGCATGTGGGGCAAAGTGTGTAGGTACAATTCTTTGGAAACAGTAGAGAAGTCTTAGGGTGCTTCACTTACAATTGCTTAATGAACTTGCAAATGAAAAAAAAGAAAACATGTTGATGGGATATATACAATAGAGATTTCAATATTCCTGGTGTTAGATACCTAAGTTTTGCCAAAAGTTCAGAGGATGTAAGAAAAAGTCAAGTTAGTTGGAACAAAGTGTGATTGATATAGAATACATTTGCAGAAATGACATATATAGATTAACAATTGACTTTTTTTATTAAAGAAATATAAAATTAAATTAAATTATGGGTGTTGAACCTTTAAATAATTTTATTCTAAATGGATAAATCGTATATGTTTATGTTTCAATTTGATCTACTTACGATGAAAACTGAACTATTATCTCAAATAAAACTTGAATGTAAATGTACATTATTGATACATGTATTCGGTAATGATCGAAATAAAAAGTTTTTGGAACGTGTTCCAAAGTTGAGTCTAATTTATATCATATATGGCTCTTTCAGTCTGCTATCTTTAGCAGATATATTTGTTAGACTGTACAGTCCATCTTTATATGGCGCATAATAACCAGGCTTCGACATCCCCTCGTCTCCCATTGCCGTTGCCTGTGATTGCATGGCGATGAACCGAGTATCGTTTTTCATAAAATCTCCAGACAGTTTTTAAGACCTAATGAAGCCCGGGCTCGGTAACACGATAAGCTGAAGTATAATCTGACGGGTCTGATAAAGTTAGTGTCAGCCTTTCTAGCGGGGAAATCCAGAGAAATGAGAAAGCCCACTGGTCAGACCTAAAGGATTTTTTTAGCCTATCTATATGCCAAGGACTCTTAGAATCAAAATCATCAATTTCCATGGTTTTTTTGTGCTATTAGTGGTAAACAGAAATATATATATATAAACCAAGTTCTCTGTGATTCTTGTAAGTAAGAAACTCACATACTGTGTACCGGGCCAGACAAATGCTTTTAGTTATTTGTCCCTAGTGTGTGCTACAAAGGCAGTGACACAGTATAATTGGCGCACAAAGAAAATGAAAGCTGGTCATGGAAAGAGTGGAAAACCTGAAGTCAAAAAGTCAATGAACTCTGTACTATAACTTGGTTCTTCTCCTCCTTCAAAATTCTCACGAAGGTCTTTTTGAAAACAAGGTTAACATTTCATCTGCTTATACTTAAAAATTCATATGAGATTGAATGCAATATTTTTTTCTGTAAACAAACAATGCATAAAATGCATAGTGACCCCCTACTTTATAGCAACCCCTCCTTTGATTATTTTGTCTATATAAGAATAATAATTTCCCTTTTGTCTGGATTGCCCTATTTAATAACAAAAAATACAAGCTACTTGTCTAGCTATCACATGTATTGTGTTAACATACCATCAATTAAACAAAAAATCTCCAATTTTTTTTTGAGAAAGAAGGAAGTGAACATAACATTTATAATATGCATTGAAATAACATAGAGATATATACATGTAATGACCAATATTTTGGTTAACTAATAACTCAGATGAATTTAAATTTGTTTTGTCAAGAAATTAGTTATAAATTCCAAATGCTTGCCTTTTTCTAAGCACCAAAGGCACCAAACAGGGAGAAAAATACATGTACTGTAAATTTAGACAAATTGTATAGTATTCATTATAATGTACTAAAATGTTTTGATTCATAATGAAAATCTACAATATTTACCACTGCTTTCCAAATAGAATATGTAAATGTGTCTCCTATTTCTTTGGCTATAGTTAAATACTGAGTGGACTCAGATTGAAGTCATAGATCTGGAAAACGATGGATCAGGGCTAGGATTTGGGATCTTTGGGGGACGCAGCTCAGGTGTCATCGTCAAGACCATATTACCAGGAGGGGTGGCATGCAGGGTAAGTCATTAGGACCAGCACTGGCCAGAAAGCCATGATTGCAGTTTTACTAAAATCCTTTATAGGCTGATATATACAGCTGCAATTTTTTTCATTTGAAACCATATAAAAATTCAAGCAAAGAGCGGGACTTTTGCATATGTTAATCCCCACTTCCTGTTCTGTGACAAAATTTCAATAGGTATTGATTTCTTGCAACAGCGTAATTTTATATTGTAAATGCTAGATAGGGTAATCAGTTGAAATTGTAGCACCTTTTTAGTACTGCCATTTGTTGACAATTTAAACTTTAAAAAATAGTTTATTTCTATTCTTAAACTGTATATACACTTATTTTGTGATGATCAAATGTTAACTTTTTTGGCGTTCACTTTTACATTGTGTTTTACTTGAGTTTTGATTCTTCTAGTTATACAATTTGAAAATCAGAAAGAATCTTTTTGCTGAAAATATACAAACACAAATTGGTTCAGACATCTTCCAATGAGATGTTAGATGAGATACATTGATTCAGAAATGAATAACTCATCAGAATTTAAAGACCCGAATTTGGTGATTGCCAAATGAAGGAACAAGTATTTCCATAAATTGATTACCACTTCTGACCCCTATATCAAATCCCCCTGATCCTTCACAGTGAATTTTGTAGATTCCTTGTGATTAATTCCCCATCACAGCCAAGTAAAGGGATCTTCAGAGGCAAATTATAGCTTCTAACACCCCATTTTAGACCACTCTCAGAATAAATGATACTCTGCATTTTTTTTCCTATCCTGGAGCCTCGAGAATCAATGGTGATCGGGTCTGCTGAGATTGCTTAAAGCAAACTTAATAGAATTTCCTGTGCCTGGGAGGAATTGTTTTCATCAAGTCATGGATGTTACTTGTAAGGCAACAATTGCGTTTTGGTCTTGTCCCGTTGTCAGAGGATGTCAGTTACGCAGCTTCTCAAAAACTCGTTAGTGGCGGTTTAATTCTTATGCCAGAAAGCTTTAAGGGCCAACTGCCACAATAGATTTAAGCTTTAACTTTTCACTTTTTCTATTGACCTTTTCAGTGTCTGCCAATTTTGGATTTTTCTTAACTGCCATTGTTTTATGTCTGAGAGCACCCAGAGAAACTTTGCTGAATTTTTTTAAAATGTTAAGTCTGTTTTAAAAGCAAAGAAACAGTGATGATATGTTGATGTGTTTTATTTTAGAATATTTCATGCAATAACTTAAAAGAGAAAACTATTGCATTTTAACTTCCTCCACAGCAAACCAAGAATCATGACGAGGCTTTATTTTATGAAAGAAAAAAATGATAAATGTAAAACCTTTAAACAAAAAAAAAAATATCCATATTCATAGCCCTGTTGTAATTAAATCTTGGTTCTGTTTGATTAAATATGGGATTCTTCTGCTGGACAAGAATAAATTAATTGATAATACAGCCCTACAAACATTAAAGCATATTCAGAATCTCCATCAACATGGTCAGATTTCATTCTTTTCACCAGAGGCTAAAAATTGGTCATAAATATTCTAACTTGTATTTTCAAACCTTTTTAGCTCACCTGAGCAAAAGGCTCAAGTAAGCTTTTCTTGTCAAATTGTTGTTGTCTGTCGTTTTTCATGGATTTGTTGTCATAAACTCTTCACATTTTCATCTTTGTCTTCAGAACCCCTGTGCCGATTTTCGCTAAACTTTACACAAAGCGTCCTTGGGTAAAAGGGATTTTATTTGGTTCAAATGAAAGGCCATGCTCTCTTTTAAGGGAAGATAATTTAAGTTATTGAAAATTTGTCTGCATTTTTTAAAAAAAGTGTATTGTAAGAAACACAAGTGTAGATTCAAGTAGAAAAAAATTGCATATATTTATTGTGGTACAGTAAAAATAATTCCTTGCTTATCTTTTCAATGTAAATTCTGTAATAATAATAAGGATGATTTTTTTTTACAGAATGGACAACTTCATAGTGGTGACCACATTCTGCAGATAGGCGATGTGAATGTGCGTGGTATGAGCTCCGAGCAAGTGGCTGCCGTTTTACGACAGTCGGGCCGAGAGGTGCGGCTGATCGTGGCCCGACCCGTCAACGAACCCTCAGCTTACCCCACCCCTCACGCCCCTGTGGTTCCCACTCACCAATTAGATGAACACCTGCAGCAGATAAATGCCCTGCTCCATGGAGAGCATATAAACCAGCACATGGCTGATGAGTTAGCAGCTGGAATGATCCAAGTCCACATGGTAATGTCTGAGATTCATTTTAGAGAAGAAATTTGAACCAAATATTGGACAAATATTTGACACTTCTCAGCAACCTTTATTTGCCTATATTTGAATTTTTACACAGATCTGAAAAAAACTGCCCCGTTAGTTTTTCCCAAATATTTTTTTTATACAAGACAATCACTGTAATTGACATTTTGCAACTGTGACAACTTCAGTGGAGTTTGTATTAGCAATTCAAATGAAAGTCTAGTAGACTTGATCTTTATGTATGAAAAAAGATGCACTCTATCAGTATTTCTATACATGTATTAGACACATAATTATGGAGGTGTTACATGTGCAATTTTCATTTCAAAAATCTCGCTGTTTTGAAACCATAAGTAACTGTCAGTTTGAAGGTGGCTGATGATGAAGTGTTTCACACATTCATACCCAATCACACGAACTAAGACAATTCATTTCTTCAGACGGACTAATCATGTAAACACACATGAAATCTGTCAGTAATCATTGTTTCTGCTGAATGTAATTACTTTTATGCATGCTTCAACACATCCACTGATTATCAACAGATTGGTATTAATGCTCCTCTGATGTTGCGGGGAACAGTGGATCCATAAAGTTGGATTTATATCATATCATAACTAGGTGTAGTAAAATATGGAGGCATGAAACGAAACTCAGTTACCTGTTAATGAATTAATGAAGAGCAAGGTCAGGTCATAGGTCAAAGGTCAAGCTTGTCTCTCAGGAAAACAGAGAAAAACTGTTGAACACTGCTGTGTACCTGGGTAATGAAAAAAAAGGACATACTACTCTTTACTGAGTAAATAAAAGCTAAAATGTGACATGCGTTGTCTTTGCAATCATCAACAGCTGAGACAGATCGGATATTTCAAATCTTAATGCTTTGTTGTGTTTGATTTTTAGCAGCCAGGTTACAATGATGTAGGAGCAGACTATCCAGAAGTGGAGTACTTTGATGTCACGCTGATGAAGGACAGCCAGGGTCTGGGTATCACCATAGCGGGCTATGTGGGCAAGGACAATACACCAGGTAGATTGATGGTTGGACTTTGCTTGGCTGGGTATTGGCTGGTGCTTGCATTAGCTGTGAAGTGTCAAGTCACGAATATAGATAGAAGTTCCTATATGTCTGACACACTATTGCATTTGAGTCATTTTTATCCATACACTCCTATGTGTACTGTAGACTCCTAATTAAACTTGAGGAATTAATATCCACATAGAATTGCACGAACACCCCTTTGCTCATTCAAGAATCTAATTTTTTTTTTCTGGCAGTTACGAACTAATTAAAATTATGACAACCGGTTGGTGCTTATGAATTTATGTCTTTGCGGTTTGATACAACATGGCGATATTATGGTTGTATTGCGTAAAATAAGGAATATACAGTATATCTTTAAACATATAAAAATGTATTTTTATTCACACGAAAGATGGAGGAATACTGATGTTGTTCTTGCTTCATTGCAACTGTCTCGCACGAAAAGTACAAAATTTGCATTCTCAATCAAAGCCACAGGTTTTATTGACAGTCATAATAAGTCATATTTATTGCTATCGGTTACTTTTTTATACTGCAGCAGATGTATCAAACTCTATCTTGAGTACTTTAGTTGTTGCCCCTTTCTAACCATTGTTTATTTAGGTCTCTAGCCAGGGCAGAAAAGTGAAGAATTTCCCCTTCAGGAATGTAAGGGAGAAAAAAAAAACAATTTGTGTCAAGTCTTAGGTCATCAATCAAGCCGACCAATTATTTGTTAATTGTGTATACTTAAGAGTATTGATTTTCTCCCCCTCTCACCTATACAACATGCTACCTTATTTGTTCCTGCTATGACTTTGACTGGATCCCAGCTGCTGCACTCGGTGGTCCTCACGAACACACGATTACCTTATAAGGCAAACACTCTATTGATTCAAATTTCAACTTCAAATTGTAGTACATTTACCATACTTTCAATATTAGAAGAAAAAAACCACCAATATAATAATTAATTAATATTTAAAATAACATAATTATATAATATGTTATTTTAAAAACTATATATGTACCACAATATTACAATGATTTTTTTTAAAAAAACCCAAAAAGATTAGCATATCTCAAAAATATGGATAAACCATAAGATTTTATTTCTTTGTGTACCAGTTTGGAAAATTGCAAAATCCAACTCTTATTCGCTTTCAGATGATCTTTGTGGAATTTTCGTGAAGAGTGTGGCGGACTGCAGCGCAGCTGCTAAAGACGGCAGGATTCAAGTCAACGATCAAATAATAAAGGTAATGAGTGACTTTTTTTGTTTTGTCTTCTCCGTAAAGTGCAAGGCATGGAAAGAGCAGATAGGTCATAATACTGGAGCAATACAAATATTTGAATACTAGTATGTATATTCAGATGTAAAACTATGTTCAAATATTTGGTCTTTTCTAGCACCTTAGTACATTGTATTGAGCTGTACAGCTCATGTGACTGTTTAAAATAACCATATATGCATACATCAAAATAATAATCAATTATCAGAATGTGAATTGATCAATTTCACTAATTCAGGGTATGAAGAATTGGTAACACACACAAATTGGCACCGAACGTGTACAGACAGATGTGTCCTATAGAAATGCATATTAAAATACAAATGAATCAGTCACATACTGATGTTTGGTAATTCTTTTAATTCTGCTTCATAATAATTCTTCACCTTTGTCTTAAAAGTTGCATCACTTGAAACTTGTGTTTAAAATGGTTCTCATTGCAAAAAAAAATTTTGTTTGTTTTATGATGAGTTGCATTTGTGGACTGATTTTCAGTATAGACGTGAGACTGCTCATTTGTATGAACATCAGCTTAGAAAGGAAATCAGACTGTTGGGCTTCTTATCTGCTGCAGACAGGCTGATGGCCTTCATTGATTAAAATATTTTAATTCACTTTGAATTGAAGCAAATGATAAAACCATTAACTGTAGCAGTGTGCACATTGTGTTTCTAAATTATTCATTTTCGAAGTCAATTGCCCGAAAACAGGCTTGACATGGTTATGGCAGTAGACTATTTAAAGGTTGACCAGGCAGGAAGATGAGGTTTTAAAGGCATGGTAATGAAAATTTGTAGTTTACATCGAAAAGCCATCTACCAATTTATTGTGGGTCTGCCCGAAGACACGACATTTTAAAAGATTTCTCCTTCCGTGAGTGATGATTAGTGCACATTTTGCCTGGAGGTGTTAATTAACTATTCAGGTGCTAAATTATGTAGGAGATGTGCATCAGTGTGTTATTTCTTCGGCTCTATTTGCTATATTTTATTTATGAAGTATATGTATTCGAGAGAGTTAAAATCTCGACCCCTCAATGATGAAGCTGTTTGCAATCAGCGGTAAAATAAAATGCATGCTGGGCTCATCAGAGGTAGTTAATTTTAGAATTGTCAATAAAAGATAAATTGCTAATGTCGTTATGGCATAATGAGAACCTATAGAAGTGATATCAATCAATATTTTGAGCATAAAATTTTAATTAAACCCACATTGAAAAAACTGAAAGCAGTATGAGCCCATTCCAGGGTATAAATAAAACTCTACTCAAAACTTGAATTTCATAATCACCTTTCTCGTTGACAAAAACCAATTGGGTTTCTAAAGCTCGGAACACATTTACATTGCATCATTTGTTATTCATTGAATGATGTAATATCATTTCTTTGCAGTAAAGTTTTGACATTTTCACAGATTTTTTTTTCTGCACAAGTACCGGTAGAATTTGATTTGTTTGAATAAAACATATGAACTCGGATTGAAGTAATAGCTTATGGATTTAGAATAGTTCACATACACCCAGCAATTCATTTCCCTAGGAGTTCATAATCTAACAGAATTCTTTTTCCAAGTGTATGAATTTTAAGGTGGTATTGGTCACTTTTAAGTATTAATGTAAATAAAAGTCCATCATATTCAAAATGTAATCACCAAATTCACCATTTTGGAATTAATGTTTTTGTATTCTACAATATTTGGCTTTTAAATTCATTTCTTTTAAATTTCAGGAAGGTTGACATTGTACCATATATTAAAACCCCTTTAGGTTTCAGATTTAAGCCTGAATCTATAATACCTTAATTGCACTGCCATATTTGACATTAAAGAAGGAGAAAGAAATATATAAAGTTCAAGTTTAAGTTGTTTATTTCATGTGATTATTTTTGTCAAAAAAAGTATTTTAAATTCTTCAAAAGCCATATGCAATGATTTAAGAATGTTTAATCATAAATTATGAATGGATTTCAACAAATATTGGTTCAAGGAAATATCCAACACCAGAATAGAAATATTTTCATGAAAATGAAAGATTTCACTTTGCTTTGAGTTTCATAAAAGGTGTTCATGATAAAAACATATTTTGAGAATACTGCCCCTTCTATTTATAGGTGGACAACCAGCCTCTACATGGATTCACCAATCACCAGGCAGTGGAAGTTCTGCGTAACACAGGACAAATGGTCCATCTTCAGCTGGCCAGGTTCCAACACGGTCCCAAGTACGAGAAGCTACAGCAGTACCTAGGTTAGTTTTATACCATGTACTCTTGGTCTCTAAAGTAAGAGAAACTCTAGCAGTACCTAGGCTAGTTTTATACCATGTACTCTTGGTCTCTTAAGTAAGAAAAAATCTAGCAGTACCTAGGTTAGTTTTATACCATGTACTCTTGGTCTCTAAAGTAAGAGAAACTCTAGCAGTGCCTAGGTTAGTTTTATATCATGTACTCTTGGTCTCTTAAGTAAGAGAAACTCTAGCAGTACTTAGGTTTGTTTTATACCATGTACTCATGGTCTCAAACTCTAGAAGTACTTACGTTTGTTTTATACCATGTACTCTTGGTCTCTTAAGTAAGAGAAACTCTAGAAGTACTTACGTTTGTTTTATACCATGTACTCTTGGTCTCTTAAGTAAGAGAAACTCTAGCAGTACCTAGGTTTGTTTTATACCTTGTCCCATGGGGAAACTATAACAATACCTCTTTAAAAGTATTGGGTGCAGGACCCTGGGGGCCAATATTATTAATTATTTTGAAAAATGAACTAAGAAATCCTGACCACTTTGTGATGAGCAAACTGTTCAGTTTCAGTTTGACCTTTGACTTTAGATGCTAGAGGTGATCAATAATTTAGGGTGAGAACCTAGTAAGCTGCAAGAACGTGTGTTCAAACCCTTTGTATATTATATATACAATAAAAGATGTTCAAACCAGAGGTAATCATGTTTACTGAGATAGATATTCAAGATATCCAAGTAAACTGTTCGTAACATAAATCACAATTCAAAGAATTAAGATGAACATTACATGAATATAGATTGTGCTGATTTTTTGTGACTGAATTCACCAATAGTCCCAATGCTTTGATTGAAATTCATAAAGGCCAATTAAGTGAATACCATCTGTAAAATTGATGTATTAACATGTATCTGAAGAAAGATATGTATCTTACTAGTATGTATTTTTACTATAAAAGCAGAATAAAAATGAAAGTGAAAATAAAAAAGTGAAACAGTTGTTTTATGGAGATGTTTGAGATTAAGCTTGTTTGCTGCGTTCTATCAGAGATTTAAATCTAGAGATATTGATTTATTGCACTGGAGGGGTTGGATGCTAGAAATTAAATTTATCTCCGATTTTACATCTCTTTTTAAAGACTGATGTTACCGTTGCCTAAAATAGATTCCTTTATGAGCTTTACTTTGTTGTTTGAGAATTGTTTAGTTCCCTCCCCTTGATAAGCACAGATTTTATTTTCAAATATGCCAATTCAAAGCTTTCTTCATTAAAAAAAATAATGCCAACCATCAAATGTAAGGAATATAATAAAAGTTAATTGTCATTTAGATAGATAATCAACAGAGAGAGGATCATGGAGAGTTTTTTCTCAGACGCTGTGATTGCCGAAGAACCCGATCAATACTGTTTTGATTTATGTATTCTTTTATGCTGTGGCTCTATCCCATTATATATAATTTATGATGTAAATGTATTGCATTATTAACTGCCTTCCTTTGTGCTAGAACTGGGAAAGTTACCTGGACCAGATAGTGGTTATGCAACATGTACGACATCTGTGACAGCCATTTTGTTGTTGCAGATGCTGTCTTATTACCCATTTTCTCAATGACATTCTTATTCTGTCTTTATATCTCAAGTGAATATCATGCACACCAGTAAATACACAGAGAACATGAATGAAATTAATCAGCCCTGAATCATTTATAAAAAAAACTTGATAAGTTTGAAGACATTAACACAAAACACAGTTGGATATTAAGAATGAAAAAATGCAAATTTTTTTTGAAGATATATAATCATCATGTTGTTTTCCATATTTTAGCTCAGCCTCCTTATAATCCCCAGCAAGGTATGGTCATTGCCCCTCCCCCACCCTCCCAGATGGATGGGTCGATGATTTCTCCGATGGATGGGCCCGCCACCATTGTGTCTCCAATGATAGAACAGCCCACACAGGCCCGCATGGTGAACCACGTGCAGCAGACCCCACCCACCGACCCAGGGCCGGGCCAACAGGTGGAGCTACAGGACATCACCCTCAACACAGACGAGGACTACTGTAAGTGACCAGTAACTGTTCTTGTTCAGTTGACTAACAGACAATGCATTGTCAGTATTTGTATTTGATTACCCTTACTTTAAGTGACCAATAACTTATTCAACTGACTAATAGACAAAGCAGTTGAACACTAAAGTGACCAGTAACTTATCTTGTTCAGTTACCTACAAAACAATGCATTTGAGGTGTACTGTAAGTGGCCAATAACCTACTGTAAACCAGTTCTCACAGAAATTTTTCTTTGCAATGTAGAAGTGATAAAATGGTTTTTAAAAAGTTTTATAATACACTGTATAAATACTTAAATATATCAAGATAGTTATGGACTGGTTCTTAACAAGGAACATTTTGAACTAGGTTCCTACATATGAATTTAAGTTGGTTCACAGTATCTTGTTCAATTATGACAATGCAGCATTGGCAATGCATTGTCAATATTAGTTGCTGTGATGCTCAACTTTGTGGCCATTGCTTGACCCTGCTGCACTGTATATGTTCTGTTGTGTGTTGGTGTTAGAGTCTATTATCTAGGCTGCCAGCCAGTGCTCTTGGTATCTATATCATTATTACCAGTAAAACCTGGCAAAGTCCCATGATGGCTGTTGCAAATCTGGTCCTATCCATTAAAAAAAAATAACATTTTGGGCCCCAAACCATTTGATTACATGAATGGTCTAATTCAGAGCTGGTACGCCTTCATTCCATTTCTCTGTACAGCTAAGCGTGACAAGCTCCGATGATCTCCTGAATAACAAAAGAAAATCACAGAGGCTGAGGTAGTATATCAATTGCTACCCTAGGCTAGAGTCTGCATCAGGAATGACTTGAAGTTTGTTTTATCGCCTTACTCTAGCAAGGAGGAGACTTTATAAACATTTAAAGGCTTAATTGCATGATTTGCTGCATTCTTTTATCTATAACTAATTCATGGATATGATAAGCCTGAAAGAGAAGACATTATGAATATTGATAAATGGGGATTTACTTCATATTGCAAACATTTCTCCTAATCTCTTCCCAGAAAAGGCCCTCGAAACAGTTCGGCTTAATGATTTTCAAGAAGTTGTCAGTCAAGCTGATGTTCAAGATTAGAAAATGGTTTAAAAAAAAAAAATTTACTTTTCCCCGAGAAATTAATCTAGGAATGAAGTGGATTAACAATTGATTTGTGAAGAACAATCGCAATGGCTGGGATTTGATCAATAAATCTACTGATGTTCTTGTGAACAGAAAGTGACAACCCATCGCTGTTTAGAGATGAAAGTGTCCAAAAGTGTTTAAAGTGTTTGGGATGAAAAATGTCAATTTAGGCATAAGAGTTGACACAGAAAAGTATTTGATGCTACTTGAGAAAAGAGGAAACCTGACGTGGTTTTTATTCTGTTTGAGTTCTATTGCTCAAGGCCATTATTTATTAATTTTCCAGACATGATGCTGTCATGAATGAGAGCATACGATGTTTGAAGTTAACTATTGCATGACCATTTGTCAGCCTGCAAGACATTTACTGTCCAAAAGTCAATCGAAATAATTTAACCTAGATAACCCAGAAACCCACATTTTTTTTTTCAAATAAAAGATGAGTTTTTGATGTAGTAATGCATAATTTAAAACTCTTTGTCTATACAGAAATTAATTTCAACAACACCTTTTAACAAAAGACAACTGAAAAAAATTATTTAAAAGGATTTTTTAAAAGTTTCTTTGTACTAAAATTGATGAATTTTATTGTCATGTCATTCATGTTAGGATGCAGCAATAACTAATTTGCATTAGAAGTTTGCTGTAAACCAACACTTATTCACCTGTGATAAAATTTAGTCAGGGTTGCAAGAACCCCCACCCCCTTTCCCCCAAGAAATATTATCTCATGCTGAATCCAGTCATTTAAAGTTTTGTGCATTTGGTAAAGCAGCTAGCACTTAATGCTTGCCACGTAAATGTAGGCTTGGACATAAAAACTAGTCACAGAGAACCAATTTATCCTTGAAAAATCCTGAGACAAAGAAGTCCAAAAATAAAGTTGCTTTATAGAAATCAGAGAAAATTCATAGTACATACATCATAAGCAATAATATCTTACCGCCATTTCAGCGGGCGATCTGTCTCCTGACATAGAGGAAGCCATCAAGGCATGCTGGGAGCCAATCGTGGGCAGCGAATTCGAAGTTGTGGTGAGTACCTTTAATATTAGTCCAATGGTGCATATATCTGACAGCTGGTTGAGATATCTTGAGATATCATGCTGATTCAAATGATTATTTGCCTATGATTTATTGAAGTTTTGCATGTAGAGATGCTATCAGATTATTGGTTTGTGAATGGTTCTTTTCCTCCAAAGTTTCTATTTTTGATATTTGATGTCTTTACTGAAGGAGTCTTCAATTGTAAACAATATTTTTATCTAGAAACAAAGAAAGACACTGTTCTTTCATATTGATAAATGATTGAAATAAGACTTTGAAATTTAATCAAAATTTATGCAAAGTTAAAGCTTTGGAAAGGTGGATTTTTCATTTAAAAAATTTCTTGAACTCATAGAATAGATTGGTTGTTTAATGAAACATATACACGTATTAGTAAGATGATGAATTCGGTGAACCGATGAATTCATAGCATAGCTAACAAAACTAAAATGAAACAACATAATAGCATGATTGTCATGATCCTTTTCTTATTCGTTATTACACTGTATATTTTCCCTTGCCCTTGCATCCTCACGTTGTTGATATCACAATGGTAGTGACAATGTTCTTATACTCTTCAGGTAGCGCAGCTGTCAAAGTTCCGTGAGGGTGGGGGCCTGGGGATCAGCCTGGAGGGGACAGTGGATGTAGAGAAGGGGGTGGAGGTTCGACCCCACCACTACATCCGCTTCATCCTCAGTGACGGACCGGTTGGCATCAATGGCCGCCTCAAGAGTGGAGACGAACTGCTGGAGGTTGGTTCTGTCCCTTGTTACAATATCAGACAATTTGTTTTTTTGCAAAGATTCAATCGTATCTTTCAATGTTTTATAGTGGGATTATGGGATATACCATATACCCAGTATTTTCACGTTGATCTAATTTATTTATTCTTATATTATTATATCCTGTATAATTTTCAATTAGAAACCTTTTAAATCACAAAAAATGACTGACACAAATTAAAAATGCTACGCATATTCACTATTTTCGCTAATTTTGTGACACACGAAAGAAAACAGATATACGGTGTATTATTTTCTATTTGTACATGCCAGTATACACATAAAAATCATTATAACTGTCTTGAAATACAATAATGTATTAGATTTTGGCAAGGTAAGAAAACATGATAAAAAGCACGACTCATTGTGTCTTGTTCTTGTTTTCGACCTGAGCCTGAATTTAACTTATATTTCAAGACAGTAACCCTGGAATTCTTTTATCCTGCAACAAAGTTTTACAACTGACTCCTACAGTAACCTTTTTGACTAATTTCTATACATTTCTGCAGTCAAACTTATGATGCCATGGCATGAAATATGAAATTAAGATAACCTCACTTTGCCTTTAAACGTTGGAGGAGGCTATATTGGGGCATTGACCTAGCTTTGGTTTTTTGGGTTAACGTTATTCTATCACTGCAATGGGTGGTTGCAAAATAACTCATCCGTTTAGACAATTTGTACATGTAATGTACCAATATGGATTATTATATATATATATATCTACCTACATTGTTGATTATGGAACATTTTGCAGGTGAATGGTAGAAGACTACTTGGTTTGAATCACAAGGAAGTTGTGGGGATTCTGAAGGAACTTCCTCAACATGTGCGTCTTGTGTGTGCTCGCCATAAGGAGACAGAAAACTACACGGATCAAGACAAGATAGAGAATGGCTACTCAACGTACCTCCAATCAAACTACTCCGGAGTGAACGAGGTGTCTCCGATCACGGAGAGACTTGTGAAGGCCAAGTCGGAGAACACCCTGGCCTCGACGGATGAGAGCGTCCTCCAGCAGATGATGAAGAACAAATCCCGCTCCCTGGAGGAGCTGACCAACTTCAAGATGTGGAGCATTGAGCCGGTTGTGATAGAACTGTGTAAAGGGGACAAAGGTCTCGGCTTCAGTATCCTGGACTACAAGGTACAGATTACATGGGCTACTTTCACTTTCATTGCCCTTTTTATAGTGGTGAGCTTATATGCTAAAAGCTTAATGGCATGTAACCAAAACTTTGAGCAACCCGATGCTTTGTCAAAGCACTACTTTTTTCAATCATAGTGTTTTGAAAAATTTTGAACAAGTATAATAAACTTTGAAAGTCATTTTTCTACTTTTGTTAGAGTAATGTTGAAGAAATTTTAATGTAGACAGATACTTCAGTTGGAATGCCAATTACAAAAAAGGAGAGATAACTCATTTATATTTTGAAAAATTCTTCTTCAGGACCCAGAAAACCTTAATAAGACTGTGATAGTTATCAAGAGTTTAGTCCCAGGGGGCGTGGCCCAGGTGGATGGGCGTCTGCTTCCCGGGGATCGACTCATCTTTGTCAACGATGAAATGCTGGAGAACGCCAGCCTCGATGAGGCTGTGAATGCCCTGAAAGGGGCCCCAAAGGGTATCGTGAGGATTGGTGTCAAGAAAGCTCTGCCTCTAGGGGGCATTGAGGCTCACCAGCAGGCTGAACTTCAGGTAAAATGAATCAATTTTTCGTTTGTATGGAATGCTGTTTCCATTTATGTGCATTTTGCAATAATAGCTTGAAAAGAGTTAATTAACACGTCATTTGATTTATTCAGTGATGATCACTTGGTTTGAGCTTTGTGCAAATGAAATCAGTCCATATCTCATTGATAAGATTATTTAAAAAATTAAATATCTTAGACTTTTAAAATATTGAAGAAGCATCATTAAAAAAATATTGCTTCTATTTAGAAATTTTATTTTAATTATAATATTAGTGATATTAATTTGAGTTTCAAGGCAGGTGATCTCTTGTTAATAACCAGCTTGAGGATTGAGTAACTTTGTGATTGAATTACTAAGAACAGTATTCCCCTTGCCTTGACAGCATTCCTTCCCCTTCACCAATGCGGGTTACCCAGCGCCCAGCTTTCTTCCATCCCCTCCCTCCCAACCTCAGTACACATCTCCAGATCCTGTACAACGAAAATTCACAGAACAATACTCCTCCAATGAAAATGTGGTGCACAAGCAAAACGACAGCTTTTACGAGAGTGACGACGAAGTAACCTCACCCCGAAAGAACAAGCCTGTCACCTCCCCTCGCAGAAGTCTTGATCGGCGCAAGAGGGAGTCCACGGGGTCCAATGTTTCATACGAGAATTCACAGGTTTTGCTGGATATCAAAAACAGTAACAGTCAGAAAGAGACAGTGCAGAAAAAATTCCCCGTTCCCCAGCCTAGATCTACATCAGCTTTACATGACTATGTCAACAACATGTCCCCTGAAAATCTGCTAAGTCTCACTCAGGAAAAATTACCAGCAGATAGCAAGTCCCCCTTTGAGAGCCCCAGATCTGAGTCACCAGCAGATTACGAGAACACGACCTTTGCCCTGCCCACTTATGAGGAGGCAACCTCAGGGGATCTTCAGCCTGATTTTTTCAACATGAATGACCTTGACCTTCCAGCAGAAGCACCACCTGTGCCACCTAGATCTGAGTCACAAGAGGAGTTATTTATAGAAACTGAACAAAGTCTTAACCACACCCCACCTGACCAACCATCTGATTTTGAAGAGGTATTTTTATTTTCATTGACCTGCATGCTTATAGAATTTGATTTTATGAATTTCAGTGCATTTCTGCAATGTATGGCCTTTTGCAAAATTAAATTTATCCTTTTTAAAATTTCATATAAAAAAGAATTTTGGAAGCTTCTATGGAATGATATGAAAATGAACACACTTATAACTGTGTGCATTTCCATGTACAAAATGAATCGTACAAAGCTAAATAGAGAAAAAGATAGATAGGTTCCAATCACATGAGAAGCAAATTCTACTCTGCACACTATACCGTATATATTTTTTTTCTACCATTTCTCCTGCATTTCCTCGGCTGCATTGGTACAGTACTGACCAGACCCAACTTAAGCCAAACCCAGAAAGTTTTATCCTGGGTTTAATCCAAGATTTCTATATAATGCTATTTGGATAATAAATTCAATCAACTTTTCTAAATATTTTTTTTATTTTTTGACCACCCAATGCAAAAAAACCTAAAAAAAAAAAAATTAAAACTTTGGCCATATAGTTTTGCAAAATTTTAGAAAGCTCCTTTTTTGTTACCAAGTTACATTATTTTTGTACTTCTATATATGAGGCTTTCTGGAAAGGTACTTAAGAATTCGAAAATCATATTTCAGCCGAAGTATAAAATATTAGAATGAAATAAACAGTACATCTGGTTGGCTATATGTACTAGGTTTAATTTGGGGCTTAGATGTAACTGGTAGTTTGTCTCCTTATTACACTATCTGAATTATTTGACACTGAGAGTAAGAGTGGACTTTAAATGAAGCCAGAAAAATGAGTTTAGGGTTTTCCATAAAGTTGGTTCTGGTCAGTTCTGTATACCATCATTCATAGTTCCTGTTTGTATTATTGAAGATCAAAATGTGTGTTGTGAAGAAAGATTTGTGAGAAATGTTATTATTGTGCTAAAGTTCAACAGGATTAGAGAGCCACCCTTTGCATGAGATCCAAACCAATCTTTGTTCTTGTTTTGTCTGAAAATTTGTTGTTGATTAATCAATGTCTGTTGTCTCGTGATGTTCTAATCCTTGCGTGTGGTTGATTTCTGACAGTCACCGCGGAGTGAAAAGGGAGGAGGGTCAACCCCTAAAAGGACCCCTCCCCCCATTCCCCCAAAGCCTAAAGTAGTGTCGCCAAAAGTACAACAGATTGTTGTAAAGTCAGCCCAAAAGGTAACCCCTGGACTAACAAACAGGAATATCTCCCCCTGCCTAACAGTAGATAACTGTACTTACCACCAAACCTGGCACTAAAAGCTAACCTCTTTTTGTTTTTGTTTATAGAAAAATTCTGCAATGCAAAAAGTATTAATGCCTCAAAATTTCATATTCAGTGCATTTTTGTCAAAGTCATTTGTTGTTTAATAAAAACGATTTGAAGTCAAAAGAAACAGCAGAATTTTTCTGTGAAGTTGGATGTTTATGATTTTAGTTACCACCAAATTATCACAGGCCTGTATTCATATAGACACTGTATATTTGACACTGATTATGGTAGAGGCTCAAAATATAGATATGGGTTAAAGTTAGAAAAATTTACTTTGAGTTTAATTTCATACAAATTTTAGATTCTTTTTTTTTCATCTTTTTATTTTTAAAATTTTGTTATAGACTCTTTTTATGTTTAAAATTTTGGTATAGAGACTCGATTTTGTTAAATTCTTCTTAACTATATGTACTTGTTAATTTCGATAGAACTTGTTGAGTTTATGAAATTCTAAATATTATTAAGTTTCAATTTTAATGATTAAAAACATAGTGTATATGATATGTGTAACATGCATGCATATTTCAATTATTGTCTGGTATTACACCTGTATGATATGATACCTTGTCGATCATACTAACACACTTCTTCACAATAATAAATATATTTGGGACTTATATTATTTTGAAATACCTATTTATTGGCTGTCGTCTTTTTTTGCTTGTTATAGACATTTATAATTATTTTCTTCATAATTACAAGGTAAATGGTTTTTATTATTTTACTTTATGATAGATATGAATTAAAAAACTAATTTGAAACTCTTTTTTTATCTTTATTGTCCTTCTTTTTTAACTTAGCATTTACAGGTTGCTTGTTTTTAAATGATTGAAGTCCTGAACAATTACATGTATTTAGTTCTCTCGTTCAATCTGTTTTGAAACAATCATTGTGAAGACACTGTATTACATTAGCTGGTACATATATAATGAATCATTTTCACCAGTTAAGGCAATGATTTTAAAGTCTGTCATTCATTAAATGATTTATGTAGAGAGATGGCTTAGTTGTTGTTGGGGATTTTTTGATCATTGAGAACTTCTTGTTTTCTCAAGGACTCTGCCCCTCCCCCTCTTCCTGTTTCCTTACCCCCAGCTCTGGACGAACAAATAGATCACACAGAAGAGGAGTTAAGCATCAAGGTACGTGGAATATAGCAGGTGCCTCCTATATGAAATAATTGCTGTATTATTTAAAATTTACCAAAGGAATTATTTATTTCAAAATGTTATGTAATCTAGCATATTAAATGGAGCTTAGCTTTTTTAAAGTGTTAATATTAATACACTTTTCTTCAGTTCATGGTAAGTTTTGATATGATTAATTTTATTAAAATACGGAGTATATTTCAGAAATTTTCACATTCTACTGCTAGAAAGATAAATCTTTTGATAATTGTTTTTCTTGCTAGCTGCTACAGTGTATATTAATGCACAATAAATGTACCTTATAAAGAATAAAAAGTTAAAAACACTCTATATTAATGTGCTAATTTAATGACTAATATGTAGATAATTAATCCAAAACGAGTAAGGGTAAGTGTCTGCATACAGGAACAAAGTGTACACCAATATTGCATGTAACGTGTATCACAATCAATATGTGGCTCGCATTTCATTCTCGTTAACGCTTTCAGTTGAATTACAAAAGAAACAGATACATGTATGAATATTCAGAATGATGATATTTTATGATAAAGGAAGAGATTTTTACTAAAACTTTATTATTCAGGTGCAATTTAATAAACTGATGTGTTTGTATGTTTTGGGTACTAAGTGAAGGGTATACTAAGAAAGATGCACATGACAAAAGTAAACAACCCATGAATATATTTCCTTTTAGAAATTTATCAATGTCAAATATTATAGCATGTGACAAAATATTTACCATAACAGTAAACTAATTATCCAGTAGAACTGTAAATACATGTATTTTTCTGCATGCTGCAGATACCTGTACTCTTTTCTTGACCTCCCTGTACAGATTGCAAGAATATGGCCAAGAATTATCTGATGATTTGTATTACTGTACACAATTGGTGAATATTATTTAAAGTAATGCAACCATATCCAATTATATCCACCCACCCCCCCCCCCCCCCCAAAAAAAAAATGGAATGAATAGCTACATTTTTGCAACTAGCCAAATTGAGGCATCTTATTTTTGACTTGAAAATGAATGAAATGGTCAAAACAGAGTCTTAATAGCTGTTGAAACTTCTAATATGATAAGTTTTAGTTATTCTGAATTGTTTGTTAACTTTGATTTTTTTTTAAATCCACAATTTGATACCTGTATATAAATCTGATAATTGTCTTTTTGTTTTCTTCAGAATCAGTCGAAGCACCAGAAGACAGCAAGTGTTGACAGCCAGCAGTCATCATCATCCGATCAACCAATCACAAGTGACCTTACAAACTCTCACTCTCCATCCATTGTAAATTCCACCAATCATATCACTTCTCCCTCGCTGTCACCTCTGTCCTCACCACGCCTGGCTCGCACACTGTCGGGAGGAGCAGACTCACTTCCTGTGTCCTTGGAGAAGGTCATCAAAATCAAAAAGTCGAGAGACCCCTTAGGTTTGTATCAACTTTATCTCACTCAAAAGTAATGTACCATATACCATAATGCCTTTTTGACAAGAGAGATAACTTGCACTATTTCAATTGAGACAAGGGAGTTGTGGCAATTTTATATTTTTCTACCTTTGCATAAAGAAAAAGATTACATAGATTTTAACTATACATATATATGCTGTGGAATCAATTCAAAGAATCTAATAGATTGCAAGTTAATTTTTACTGTCTCACGATGCCATTTGTGATAAGTGAAGTAAATTGAGTATTAGTAAATTTGCTAATGAACATTTGGCCCAATTGTTAAAACCGGCATCCTCAAAGGGATTTCTGTACATTTTGCTTGCAATATATGTAAATATTGTGTACATTTGTTCATTTCAATATTTATTGAATAGCAAAGTCATAGTCCCCAAAGCAAATTTTCACCTTAAATAATTGGCAATGAATGTTGTGAATTCTCTATATCATTTGAATTGAGTAAGGAGGTTTTACCTATGCTTTAGGTCTGACAGTAGAGGCTGTGGATAAAGGTGCTAATGGCTGTACCGTGAAGACCATGACTCCCTTGGGGGCGTTCAGCAAGGATGGGCGGGTACAGCAGGGGGACTACATTGTGTCCATCAACAATGAGAGCATGCGGAGGATCACCAGTGCCCAGGCCCGGGCAATCATCCGCCGGGCCTCTCTCCAGGGGCTGGATGTCAGGTATAAAGAATTGGATGGTTTATATTTTATGTAACAATCACTACTGGTGTTTGATATGACTAGATACTATATTTAACTTACTACAAACTTATGATGCTCTGGTATCATGCCTGGAAGGTGACATGATTTTGTTGAATCACTTGTTAGGTGCAACAGCTTGTGTACTGGCATGCAACCAGTTCTCGTCGAGTACTATTTCTCGCCGTACATTGTTTCGTGACTTATCAACACATAAAATTATATAAGAAAAATGACGTAACAATGCACTTGCAAGAAATGGTACTCGGCAAGAACTGGTTGCATGCCAGTATAGTTATGTCAGTTTTTATATCAGACAAACTTGGTGTTTATTTTAGCCTTATTGTTTGTCGTGTCTAATCCACATCTGTTTAATTTCAATTAGGCATTTGCAGATTTTTTCGATTGAATGTGTAACATTTGTTGTTTATTTCAGTGTATCGTACATTTCCAAAGAAGATGCTGCTGTGTATCAAGAGACTGCTGCCAATGCACCCCCCACGCCCCCTCACCCTTCAATGATGCCCTCGCCAAAGTAAGTGCACTCTCCCCATTATTACCAGGCTTTGTTTACTTATTACAGAGCTTTGGAGAGTTGATCAGGGGTAATTTAACTGAGAACATTTCTTTGTCATTGTCTGTCGGTAATCAACATTTGATTGTTTATCTTTGGTGCACTCAAGGATCTTTCCAAAATATTATCGGTAAGACTTACCAAACCCTGGGTGTATTTATATCTCTCCCCTATTTTTTCTTCTCCCCTTGATTTGCACGGTTTTGGTTACAATGTACTAGACCATTATACATACGCATTGTTAAAGATATTTTGAATTTTTTTGGATGTTTTTTCCTAAAATGTTTTCTTCTTGAAGAGTGTAAAATGTTGTACACTAACCACTGAACCCAAGTATCAAGGATTCAAGTCAACTAGATCATTTCAACTGAATCATCTCCAACTTTCTTTAATCTATTATTAACCACCTTTTTAACCATTTTGTTTTATTACATTTTGTGTTAAAAAAGACTTGTTTTAAAAAGTTTTGTTCCTTGTAGAAATAAACCAAACAAAATTTTCAATTGCAATCGACGAGTATCAATAAAATTAAGGAATAGGAAATACCCAGTAAAATTGATCAAATACAAGCATACATTATGATAAATGGATTTCAGTCACTTTTTAACCATTTTAATAGGGCCAATTTGTCTCCTTTGGCCTCGCCCAGAAACACCAAGCCAGATTCCTCACCGGAGAGGTCACCTGTACAGAAGACCCCAGAGACAGTGACCCCCAGGGTCAAGTCCCTGACAGCTGACGGCTCCCCCGCCACAGGGAATCAGACTTGGGGCCCCCCTCGTACAGTGGAACTGGAACGTGAGCAGGGCAAGAGCCTGGGAATTAGCATTGTTGGTCAGTGCCCGATATACATTATAAGTGGTATTTTCTGTGGGTGCTAGTTATTGTGGTTGATTCCAAAATAAGTACATTCATTTTATGCAATTTTTATTTGATGACAGTAAAGATATTATTAAACAAGTAAGGAATAAGTTTTTGCATGCTCATATTATTCCTTCACACAACTTGTTTAAAAAAATGAAAGGTGTTTCTAGTTATACACAGTTTTAATTTCATTTTGACATGGAGAGAATAAAATGTGATGATTAATAACAATATATGTAATGTCTGGTTACTAAACACTATTTGTATAAAATTTACAGTTTAAAATATTTGCTCATTAATTTAAAATTAACATCAATTTGTTAATGAAATACATGTACATTGTACTAAACATCCAATTATCATATTTATTTCATTCTTCTGTTCTGTAGAACAAAAAATTTGGAAAAATGAAAATTGGATTAATATTTCCATTTTGAAGTTGTGCAAAGTATGAGTCATATATATTGTATTTAATAAGCAATTATCATTGGCTGTTAGAGGGGTTTATACATAAAATTGTGACATTGATTTTCTGCTTGTACTTTTCAGGTGGAAGAGTCGACATGTTTAACATCCAGACGGAACACATTATCTCAGGAATCTTCATCAAGCATGTTTTGGAAGATAGCCCAGCGGGTAGAAACGGCACACTGAAGACTGGGGACAGAATCCTAGAGGTAAGTGTAATAGAATCATGCATTCGGTAAAAAAATTGTCTTTTATCTTGATTTGGGCAGTCTTTGAAACCCCTGTTTGTTATAAACAGTGACTTTTCTTATTTATAGATACAAAAAGGTCTATTTAAGTTTTTTACACGAATTTCTTAATAAACTCTATGAAAACACGTGTCTTTATCAATCAAAAGTTGCAGTTATAACCTGTTGAGTTTTATGCACATGTTTTTCAATGTTTAGGTGGATGGAAAGGATCTAAGGAATGCGGCCCATGATCAGGCGGTGGACATCATTCGTCACGCTAAATCTCCCGTCAAATTTGTCGTACAAAGTTTGTGTGATCCTGCCTGTGTAAGTGCTCTTGTACTATGATTTAATACTGAAGAGATTTTCAGGTTATATCATACATATCATTAATATTGTCTGCAAATCATATTAGAAGTCTTAATTGCTCTGTAAATCAGCACAGCATGGAGCTCTTGTTCTTTTTCAATTTAGTCATCCATTATTAATTTAACTAAGGAAAGGTGACAATTACCTCAAAATTAAACTACCAGTATTTCTTGATTGCTGCAGCCAAGTATTGGACAAAGCTTATGGAATTTATTTGAAATTTATGAAGTTCTCAATATGTCCTACCCTGTTCTGTTGCTACAGCCCAGAGACCTGGAGAATGATACAAAGTCTGTCCATTCCTACGATGAAGCTTCCTTGGCAGCCGGGCAAACATATCAGGTATGCAATGTTGACCCATTAGAGCATATATATGCTTGATTTATTTAGAGAGATTGAATCATTTTCTCAAGAATGCTTTGATTGGAGTGTTATGTTGACTTTCAGGCCGTGGATGTTCCATTGTTGGAGTCTGTGGCGAATCTGACAAAGGATGCAGATGACAGTGAAGAGGAGGATGAATTTGGATATACAAAAAGTAGGGAAAATTAGTATCACAGACCCATTTTCTTATTTGATTTCACAGTATTTCTTATGGATTTACATGCTGAAATATGATTTTTATCCTGAAATATGTATGTCTTACTTTTTTACTACTGAAAAATATGAAAAAAAGTTCTACATTTTAATATCAAAATGTTATTGGTTGTTCCTTATTAAAAGAAAAATAGGTTACCAGTAATAAGTTCATTTTGCTTGAACTGCTCTTCAATTTGACCATCGATATAGAGCAATTCTAAAGATAATGACAACTTCAGAAAGAAATATTGATTTCAATGTGTAAGGAAGGAAATATTTAATGTTTGAATAATGAATCTTATGGTCTTAAATTAGATTATGAGATTTCCAGTATACCTGTAGAATAAGTAGGTCACATTTCTTATAAATATGAATATGGGTGACCTTTTGGCCACGTCATTCTGAGGAATGTAAATTCACACGTAGTTTTCCCCATTAATCTTTAAATTTTCATAAATATGTGCTAATTTTCTGTGAACTAACATTAGTGTGTTCCTGGTAACCTTATACATGTAATTTAGACAAATTAATGTGAAATATATCTTAAATTGGTCACTGGATTGTCGATGAGAGAAAAGGCAATAGTCATTGTGTGTATTACTGTAAATTCTTTATTAAATGCGAGGAATTTATATCAGCATAAAATCGCGAGAAGCATCCCTCGCGGATTTTAAAACCTGGCTTTTATTTTCTGAGAGTTGAGAACTATCAGAAATATGAATATATCTCCCACGTTCGCGATTTTATATTCTCGCGATTTGATACAAAACAGCAGGTTTGTGGAATTAAGTACTCGCGTAATATAAGGAATTTACAGTATTCTTAAGAAAATGTAAACAAGATGTTATGAAAGTGGATTTTGAGAAAAAATTGTAGATTAGGCAACAGTTGCACATTCCTGTCTCATGCTATCAAGATCGTTGTTTTGTTTCAGAACTGCCCACACACAAATATAATATATTTCTTACAAAAATATATTAAGTGATAAAAAAATATACATTATTTCTGTATCTGATTTCTAGTATGGATTAAAAATCAGTGAACTGATGTTTGTTCTATAACAAGTTTACCATGACAACAGCTGGGGATCTTTACAACGTGTGTTACACAGCATTTCTACATCTGTGAGAATTTGCTTTTAATGCTGATGATTCCTTGTTTATCCCAAGTTTTGATACTTTATCTCCCTCAGTGGGAGATCAGGCCTCGATCAGGACAATAAACTGAGAATAGACTTGCATCAAAATTTGAAATTGGTACAACTTTTAAAATAATATGAATAATGATAACATTTTCGTCATGAAAATTAAACAAATAGGGCCATTCTTCAAAAAATGTTTGTTTGGAACTGCTGCTTGGAGGTTTCCAGACCCAGGAGGGAGGGAGGGTTTTTTTTTTATTTATTTTTCAACCTTGAAGTTTAACTGATTAAATAAAATAAAAATTTCCATATTAACAAAAAAATTCTTTATTTTTTGCTAATAAACTTTTATCACTAGGGGGTGAGAGGGGGGGGGGGGGGCAATGATTTTATTTTTGCCTTGGTCAGTGTTGAAACTGTAAGTTAGGACTCATTTTAAATAGAAGTCAGAAATATAATTTTTTTTTTACTCAAGTCTATACTTAGTTTATGGACCTTGATTGAGATGCATTGTTAAAATGGTCAACGCTACTGAAAATTGGATTCAAGTTAGTGACCAAAATTTTCTCTGAAAGGAACATTTGAGATTGAAGCTGTAAGCTTTATTGATATTTATAAGCTGTGGATTCTTTGTGTTGGTAATATCAAAGTGATAATGAATACCTGTGTTCTGTTTGTGGTTCATCATAAACCCTGATTTTCTTATTTTACATGTAAACAAAAACATTAATTCCATTTTATTGAAGGGGATGGGATGGGCTAAGGGCTTGCATGTCTATGTTTTATACAAGGACTACCGGTAATTAAAGTGTTGCAAAATATGAAAAGCAAGACTTAAGTTAGGAATGCTGAGTCATCATGCAGTATCCCTTGAATATCTCCATATCATTAATATAATATATATATATTTTTTTTTTTTTGGGGGGGGAAGGAGGTTAAAGGATGTTATGTCAGCTTTTTCAACTTCTTGTTTTTGACTTGCCATTCACCATTTGCTGTAGAATCAATCAATATCGTGGTTGGGGGGGGGGGGGGCAATTTTTATTTATTGTCAACTTTTCAGAGGTTCACAGGGACATAACTTGTTGGATTTACAGGTATGATTGATGATTTATTGTTTCATAATTCTTTGGAGATGTAAATCTGTTGGTGAGAGGTACCCACAAAATCAACCAAAATTGAGCATCCCAAAATCTAAAGATTCCACATTATTGTTAATCTACAATTGGATCCTACAAACTCTGAAATATGATCATCAGAAAATGAATTTTGAACCTGAATATCACATTCCAGCACGATGAAATTTTTTTTTTTTCATAAACACAGAGAGCAGTCTCTTGGTATAACAGTACTGACAGAATCTATTCTCTAATGAGAAATGCATTATGAAAAATTGAAAGGAATATCACACGGATCAATTACCATTGCTGGCACCTTGGAGGAAATACAGGGCATTCTATCTGGTTGATTTAAGCCAAGCACAGCTAAAATGTGTCAGGAATTGGTCAGGAAATTCGGGAGATAGAAACTTGTTATCTATTAACAAAAGATTGGACTGGGGAAGATCTGTGGATGTTATATTGTTTTGTTAGATGTAGGGAGAAGCATTTTTGAGATGATTGACATTCATATTAAAAGATAAGATTTGCAGCATTGGTAGATTAAAGATACTCATTTCATCCTTGAAGGAGAAATTCAGCTAAGAGGCAAGCACATGCTGCAATAAAAAAAAAAAGATTATTAGAGTTTAATAGAAAACATAGTTTATCATGTCAGGTTTGTGGTAAATGTTGCTTGTGTGTTGAAATTGGGCAACATTCTGCTAATATTATATTGGCTGGAAATTTGTCAGATGGAGAGGTTCTATGACTCATCTTGCTGGTATTGTCGGACAGGAAAATCGTTTCTATGGTCGTCAAATGTCTAGGTTTCTCTCTAATGGACATCCCTTGTTTGAAAAGTAAAACTCCAGCCAGAAAGTCGTTTCCATGAAAATGTGTCAAGTAACAATGATGAGATATTATTCCCTACTTAGTGCGACAGTTAATTTGCATTTAGATTTTTTTAAAAGAAGTATTTATTCAAATTTCTACCATCCAGTTGACAAAATAGATTGAGATCAATACACCATTACTTCATTACTTCAGCCAGAAGCGGACAAAGACTAAAACTACAATGGATGCATATCAACCTTACTCCTATATATAGGATAATTAGATGCATGTTCCAATAAAATGCACATTCCAGGCCTCTAAATCTGCTTCCTCCTTGAGAGTGGGTGGGTAATTACACGTAATCTACTTTTATAATGGAGCCCAATACACATTGCCGGAGTTCAGAGGAAAACTTGCGTAGGAGATCAGTCTGTCTCTCTCTTTCCCTTCCTCTCTTTTCTCTCACTCTCATTCTCCATGCAAGGCTGTCAAGATCTGTTGCATTAAAAGTATAAGTAGTGCCAGATTTTTCCTCTGGAAGATTTCTGTTTCTGCAGTTAAGATCAAAATGATACTGAGAGGGGAAAATTCAATTTAGTGGGGGAAAAACACAAAGAGTAATGAAAAGTGTGAAGTCAGCAAAACTTCGGTGTTTGTTTTCATTATGGTGATAGAACAACAAAGTGCCATTAAATTTTATTTGCTCCTGAAGCTGTGTTTACAGCAGCTTCCATGAGAGAAAACAGGGATTGAATTTTTTCTTTGAGGAGATCTGTTTGGCAGCTGTCTGTTTTATTTAAGAAAAAAATCTGTGGACAGATTTCATGAGCATGCAATCTTGCATCATTCTGCAATATAGATATATGAGTGAGAGAAGAATTCATTGATCGCAAACCAATCAGATTGGCTATCCTTCTTTCATCTAAAAAACAAGAAGAGTTCATCTCTGGGTTTACGGTAAAGATTAAATGTAAATAAACACGGAGGCTGAAACAGATGGGAGCCATTGATTACGGTAAGGTGAAGATAGGGAGAAGTATAAAGTCTCTACCGTCCATGTTGTATTGATGACGAACATTATTTCACAAATTCCAGAGGGAAAGAGAATTGAGACTCTCTGTCACTGGAGGCATCGCCTGTGATAGACTGGATTATTACTCAGCTGATCTTGTGGTAAAGTTGAGAGGCTCTGCATATTTTTCACTTCATCCATATCTTGACATTATTATGCTCCTAACACTCGGAGGAATGAAGTTCAACATCTGTGTAATCTAGTTATTTGTGCCACATTTTTTCCTTTTCATTATTGTTTTTCTTGGAAGCACAGACAAAAGAAATAAACAAATTTTCTCTCTCTCGGTGCTTGCTGGCTTGCTATCAGGGTATATATGTTGGATTCATTATCACGTTTTGAATTTAATTGACAACAAAGGGTTGGTATTGCCTCCGTTAGTGACTTGTTATTGTCACAGTGTTATCGTGATGGATGATTTGTAACCGGCTGACTATTAAAGTCAACAGATTCTCTAGTAGGAGTATTCCCAGGAAACCCCAGGAATCGGCACTCTCTGTTGCGCTCTCTTTGATTATTTTATGGATTAGGATAAACTGGAGGAGTCAATAGGATTCAGTCCAACACCAGAGGGACTCTTTAGTGGAGTAGATTTGACGATTTTATGCTCAGTTGGACAAATTTTGGAGAGACCATAAAATGCTGTAACAGCACGGAAAAATAACCCTTGTGAAGGGAGAAAGAAGCCAGCAGGGAATCAACTAAATCACAAAGCCAGCTATAGAGAGATCATCGTAACATGTTTAACTGTTGTAATGTCAGTCCAGACTTCAGAGGGATAATAAAGTGGAATATCAATAGGGAAAAATTATCTCTGATGTGAATTTCATTGTTTGTGATTTTGGAGTACTTTGATTTTCCATGTACATGTATAGGAATAAAAGTTGAAACTGTTTTTCACAAGTGAATCAATAAAAAAAAAAAAAACTGTTGTGTGACAGTTCCAGCAAAGACACAGATTTTGCAGTGGAGCGCAGTCAGATTTCGATGATAGACAATAAAGTGAATTGATTAGAGTTTGTTTTCAATATAAAACAAATGTCGGTCTCCATTGAATTGACAGAGAGAGGGAGAACTTGTTGACACAGGGGTGATCCAGTGAAGAATGCAGGGTGCACATATAGAAATCAATAGTAAATACTAGCATGTGAAGAGTGGTTAGAGCAATCACGATCATAGACCCAGTACTAAATGAGATCAGCCCAACTCCCATATGGAAATGATGCAAATGCAACTCCATCACTGTGCTCAATAGACCAACCAAATATGAAATTTGAATATATATGAACAAGCAGATAGAATTTCGATAATTCAGTTTATCTTGCCCCTGAGCAATCATTGGTAAGACTCTGTGGAGTGACATCAGGACGTCAGATTTAGCAATCGAGGGGCCAGCTCAAGAAAATGAGTTGAATATCATGTTGTTTTCAAATAAACTATGTGTGTGTAGGAGTTGCTGACAGCCATTTGTCTGTAATAGGCCAAGGAATTGTTACATGATTGACTCCGTATTCCAATGAATCTTCACATTAATGAAACTCCTGCAGGTAAGTCGACATGTTAACTGCATGATGAATGCACACCTCAGTACATTGAAAATTGGAATAGATGTTTTGTTTGTGTGTGTGTGTGTATGTGGAGCAGATTTTACCAACAAATATATCCATGGTATAATGTATACAGGGAAATATTCGCCCCCCTTTAATTTTTGCCCCTCAAAGTTTGCTTTAGTCAGTGGGTTAATTTAAAGACTGGATGAATTCAGAACAATATCTAATTTACAGTGTTAGTTTGATTAAGTATCTTCCTGGGCAAATTCAAGCGAAATTGAAGCGTTTGCAAATGTAGAAGGGCAAAAAAAAAAAACCATGGGGCGAAAATAACCTTTTGTACAGTAGTTCTAGAAGAGGATCCGTTTCATCTGAATCTGAATGGCCTTTAGCTGAAATGCACGAGAAATATTCCAGAAGCTTATCAAATCAGATATTCTCTTTACATTCGGATTAAAATTCAATTGCTTATAAGCAGAGAAGCAAGTTCATCTGAAGCATGAGACAGTTACCATGGCAATGCTAAAGCACATTCCTCCAAAAATACATAGAGTAATGAGTACGTTTTTTAGTTTAAACAAAAAAATAAACTGTTTATTTGAAAGCTCAAGAAGGAAGTCAGATTAGTAAAGATGGTAAAAAGATTAATTCAAAGTCAAGATTTTAATGGCCCCTGGGTAACAGAATTGCAACTTTTAAATGGTAGTTAGGGACAAGTTTATGGGATCGACCTCATTTTTTTTTTTTATGCCATTAGCCCTATTTCTCTGATTGTGAGGCTGAAACTTGGTCTTTATGATATCAGGGAATCTGTCTGTTTGTGTATATGGATATCTGGCTGCACTGGATTTGTGTATTTGTTTGGCTGTCTGTTGATGTTAACATGCATTTCTTGTAACATTCCAAGACTCATCACTGTTGATGGTTGAGAATCCATTCAACTGTCCATCTGTTTGTTTGCTGTTCATTTGTCTGTTTGCCTTTTCTAGCTGTCTAAAAGTTAAGAGAATTCATCCATTTTTCTGTCTGTTGCTGATAAAATGTAATTCCTATCAGATGTATTTTTTTTTTTTAAAAAGCTTGATACTATTGTTGTATGGTAGAAATTGTGTTATAGGATAATGAATTTCAACTGAAATTTTCCATTGGAGTGGAAATGGTTACCAGTAAAACAAAATTAAAGATCGCAATTCTCTAACCATGTTAGATACTTTAAAAAAAAAATTTAAACATGCAAAGAAAAATGAAAAAGTCTGTAATCTGATCAGTGCATGAAGTTGTTTCTCACTGTTAACAACTAGAACAGTTTCGACTTTTGCAGGAATGTAGATAGTTTTTCTTCTGAGTGGCAACAGCCGTAATGTGATGGTATCATTTATTGCGTCAAGTGGAAGGGGTGACAATATTCTCAAGGCAGACGTACTTAAAAAATCAATTCCCTAGAAGAGCAAAAGTCATTATGTGGGGATCTGAGATGATTAAATTTATATCTGCACTGTTTTTTTACGACTGACAGAGAGTATCAAGTTCTTTTCCATTGTGTTTTAATTAGGTAAGAAAATGAATTAAAGTGTCAGTTTTCCATATTTTGTATGAATTGTCTCTGTCCACCTTCTTCCCACGCAGTAATGGAGGACTGTAGACAGCCTGGTTATATAACGTGTGCCAGCGTCAATTATTTTGGGAAACATTGACAACACTGACGGTTTCTTTGTCAGTTTTTAAGAAGATGGAGTCACGGTTTGCATGTCCAGTGTGATTAAGCTTCCATTAATTAGCAGTAAGAGTATTGGAGGGAATTAGTCCTGGATTGTCGAGAATGTTACCCATGAAATGCAGATCAAGTAGCAATATGGCTTGCAGGCTACATAAAACAGTTCATTAGTGCTTATATATGCTACCATTCAACCAAGTTGTTGAGCTCATCATACAAACAAACATACATACACAATGATGTTACTGTTTGTTTAGTATATAGTGTTGTAAGTATTCATCCTCTCTCACCAATGCACCAGTGTCAGTTAGTATACTTTGACACATTTCTAGGGTTAATCAAGTCCGGATAATGAGAATGGCTCAATTCCAAATTGAATCATAATTGTATTATTGCCCCACCCTTATTTATAACACATAATCTAGTTTAGTCTAATACCTCTTCCCCTCTTACTAGTAAGTTGTGACTTTCTTCATAATCAATATAGATCTTTAAGCATCTGTTTGATGTATTGTTGAAATCTCTTTTAAGCGCCCTCTTTGTCTCATGCATGTGCTTCTATTGTCATGGCCAAGGCATGCATATATTTCTTCTTACATAAATTGAGAATCCTGACTCTTCATTTTGTTGTGTATCAATATTTACCTGTGTACCTTAATGCCTTCTACGGTGAAGAGCATCGTTTTTCGACTCTATCTGTTTTCATACAGATTGTCCCATACATTAACCTACTCAGCTTCTGATATTTGTTATATTTCAACACTTGGCTCCACCCCCATAGAAAGAAACCAGCTGTCTCAGCTTTTCAATGCAGGTATAAACATACATATGTTACTGGTGGGTCATGTGTAGGAATGTTATTTGTCTAAAAATTGTCTATTGATCACATTTTAATTATTCAACATTTTTGTACATTTTAATGATTTGCTGCCTGGCAATTAATTGAGCATCCCCTTAATTACTATTTGATAAATGCAAGCTTGTTTTTATTAGAAAATGTTCCCTTAGGTTTGATACAGCAACATGCAATTTGGTGCACACCGAATTACCCAAAATGCACCTACATTGCAATGCAGGGGAAAGTTCATTGTCCATCGCCTCAAGATCATTACATTCCAAAAGTGCTGAAGCACTTAAAACTCTCTGGCTCCCATAATACTATGTGACAGTAGAATCTCTCTCATGTAGTGTAATCATTATCCCTCCCTTCTGAGATGGATTCTCCATTCTCATGCAATACTGTAGTTACTCATCTCCTCTCCAAAATCTGTAGAACTCCAGCAGACCCAGGCATTTCAGCCTGCCCAATTCAACATAGCTTCATGGTGTTAATGTCAGGAACCTGCTTGGAGGAAGATGCATGGAGATTGCAAGGTTCATTGTTTTTCTGTGTGTGTCTGTTCGGTGGTTTGGTGACTGAGGTAGATATTAATTTGACTGTGCCCCGACTCCTTTGTACTGAGTAGAATGTAATTCAATCTTTTTTATCTCAGTGTGCTTCTATCTATCTAATATATCTATCTCTGGTGGCTTTTTGATTTATGTCTAATAGAAAGAACAGACCACTGTGAATAAAATAATGTGATTTGCCAACAGTCAATTGAAGACTGGTTCGGAGTTTCAGGGAAACAGAGAACAGTCTGTGAAATAGGATTTGCATTTGAAGTTTGTTTTGAAGAAGTTTGTTTTGAAGTTGATGAGCAGATGCCTGGAAGCATGTGTTTACAAGAAATTGTGTGCTAACAGGCCCCGGCTACTTAAATAATGCAGCTAATGTTGTTTCCTTTGAGAATTAGACTATTATTGATCATAACCACTGTAAAACATGGGTTGTAGAGAACCTCGATCCATTGGCAGTCAAAATCATTGTCATAACCGTAATTTGTTCTGCAGTATATGTCCTGATTTTTTATTATCATTTCTATGGTGACAAAAATAATTCGGTTGATATGAGGTACATGTTTCTCATTGTGGGAATTTTTTTCCTCTTTCTGATAATGTTATGATGAATATTGTTTTTCCTGGGGTTGAGAAAGATTTAGCATGCCACACTGGAAATGGAAAACGATGTTAATCCATGAACCCATTTCTGCTATGTCGGTTCTCTGTAAGAGAAGATATGACTGCAGCCTAATGGCCCATCAGCTTGAATTCATGTTAGACCTTAAATGAGGGATCCATAAACAATTTGTGTAAGACACTGATTGTCTATACTGCTGTAGTTCCATGAAGGAGATGTTTGAATGGAAACGAAATAAATTATCAGGAATTAAAGATGGAAATCTCCCAACATAGTCATTATCTCAATTAGGATTCGGCTGAGCTAAATCAGATTTACCAGTCAGATTTCCCAGAACAAAAAAAAGGATTAATCCTCATGCAACTGAGTAATCACTAGGTTTCAGCATAGATTTATTTCACTACAAATTTCTGATATAAGACTCTATATAATTTGTCTGTCCTGGATTTATTGGCAGCATTCCTCCACAGCATCAGCATTCTTCAACAGCACTGGGGCCCTAGATTTTGAGGTGTATTTTTTCAGTTCCCTGTGTTTTTCAATCCCCTTCCCTTTGAGATCCAGCTGTTTTCAATACCTAATAAATTGAGGTTGAAGATGAGGATATTGTTTAAGCATGATTCTACTCTGCAGTATAGTTGTCAGCCTCTGGTATATAATAACTTTGGTTGTTAGGGGTGGCATATTCTAAAACCTGGCCTGGCCTGGCCTCTCTTTTGGCTTCAAAACTGGCTTGGCCCCAAATTTTGGCCTGCATGGCCTCAAATTTTGGCCTGGCCCCTAATTTGGCCTTTTAAAAAATTTTGGCTTCAAATTTTTTAAATTTCTTTTTTTTTTCTCATTTTCTTAGATTTAAATTGTATTTTTATTGATTTCTTAAAGAAATTGAAAATTCATTTGTTTTTTTAATTTGGAGTGGGGGGGGGGGGTGCGTCTTTTTAGAGCCTCAAATAATGATGGTGGCCATTACTGTAAAAGTAGTTATTTATTCTGGTGGCAACGTACACATTTTCTGGATCAAACAATATGTGTTGGTATTAAATATGCTGATGCATGATTTAGCACATGCAATTTTTTATTTTTTTAACATATGTACGGGGATGTTTTACGCATTTTTAGGTTTACTGCATAACTAGAGTACCGGTACATATCACTCACACATTAATAACCACTTTTACAATATAGTCAAACTTCATTATCTCGAACTGGATGGGACTATTTTAAAACTTTGAGATATCCAAGTATTTGAGATATTGAGGGTAAAATACTTTAAAAAGTAAGTGGTTGGGACTTACAAATCACTTCAACATAAACATTGTATTCGAGATATCAGTGTTCGAGATATTTAAGTTCAACTGTATAAGATTTCTGTATTTTACATCAAGACCTGAGTGCACTACCTGTAGTATGGTTGAGTGGCAGTTGGCAGTAACCAATACAGGCATGGCACCTTGTCAGTTGTATCTGTCTGTGTAACCAGAAAAACAAAAGCTCTGCTAATGAACTACCTCCTGTATTGTTACACGCACAGGTTGCATGAATACATAATACCAGAGACAAAAACAAACATCTCTTGGCCAAGTTTTCTTGCTGAATGAGAAATTATGTGGCTAACACATGAAATTGTGTGTAACAAACAGCTAGTTTTTACAGTATAGAGAAAACGAAGGGTACATTTATTGGTAAAACAAGACTTTTTATCAGATTTCTATAAAATTTCAGCAATCCACGAAAATTGGTCCCCAGGAATTAAAATGATTCCACAGTAGTTTCCAATTAATATGTTACATCATCATCAATACAAAAAAAAAATATGATATTATTTGTAGAAAAAATACAACGACAGTATGGTGACTTGAATGGAGACCTCCACGTGGTGGATTTGAACCGAGGCCATGGCAGCCTCGGTATCAACCTAGCAGGCAACAAGGACCGCAACACCATGAGTGTGTTTGTTGCTGGGGTGCAACCTGAGGGCATTGCTGGAAAAGATGGACGAATCCAAGTCGGGGATGAACTGCTGGAAGTAAGTATTTTTGAAATGTAACTGCCCTGTATACAAGTGTTTGTGTATTGTGTAGTTGATTTGTAAAGTCAGAAATTCCACATTGATGATGCATAAGGTCTGCCTATCAATTCTGAATAAAATGTAATGATACCACAGCTACTATATAGGTGTTTGGATAGTGAGGTTTCGCTTAAACATTATGAACAGTGTGTGCAATCCTGGATTACACACTGAGACTGTCAGATATAACATGGACGTGTCAGATAAAATTGATGTTTATACATGTATTACATTTCATTGACGTTAAATGAAGATAGAAGTTATTTCTCATTGAACATGTTATATGAACTGTAACTGCTCTGCTGCCATAATTTCCATGATATGCATTAGCACATGATTTGCCATTAGAGAGTAATTAAAGATCATGATCACTTGAAAATGTTTATGTATTTATGTTTACATTATAATTTTTGCTAACTTTTAAAAATTTTGATGGGAGCAATTGTGTTTATGGATTGATGAAAGAAACTGATGGGTGTATGGCAGATAGATATGCAAACATTTCTGTTTGACATAAAAAAATGCACTTTTCCCCATGATAAGTTGCATGCAATCTTGAATATGTTTATTTTTAAAAAGGGAGTGCATTTTGTAGATAGGTTTATTAACCATTACAGCTAACTTAAAGGTCTCTTCGCTGTTACTGGAAGCATGTATATCAGTATGATGTTATTGCAAAATTGAAATAAGATTGCCACTTAAAAACTTATGTACATATGTATTCAGAGTGGTAGACCCAGAACTTAATTTATATCATATTGTCCCTCTTCTATAGATTGTTTACTGATTGGGTTTCTGCTTGCAGGTCAATGGCCAGGTTTTATATGGCAGGAGTCATCTCAATGCATCAGCCATCATCAAAAGTCTATCCACCAACGTCATCAAATTTGTCTTACTCAGGTTTGTATATATGCTTGATGAAAAAATTGTGTTCTCTCTCTCTCTCTCTCTCTCTCTCTCTCTCTCTCTCTCTGATGATTAAAGTACACCCCAAGTTCATGTTATTAAGGTTTTTTCCCATAGATATTCTCAATGTAATTATTTGTAAACTGGTTATAATTAAAAAACATTGTTTAATTACAAGAGTAAATTAGCTTTCATCCAATATGCCTGCTAACTTCCTGTCCAATAATTCTGATACCCCCAAAAAGCATATGTCTCAAATTGAACAAAGCATCGTAAATTCCAAGTGTATATGTCTGATGTAATCTTAGCATTGTGTCTGCTTCATTTCTGTCTTTGTAATTACAAGTCCTGAGGAGGCTTCAGTAAACATTTCGAAGATCCTCAGCAACAAAGAGACTTTTCACTGTCATCATAGTGTTGGTGGCATTGCAATCACATCTTCAGCATGTTTTTTGTACTTTTTGAGTAGGAGAAGCGACAACTTGGAGCACATGGCAGTTAAACCTCTAAAGATGACAGCTGCCGTTTCCCATGAGGTAATAACACAATGCAAAATGGCAGACAAATTACAATTATACCCCAGACAGCCCACATCATAGATCCTAATTACAGAAATGAGGCAATGTAGAAACCTTGATCTCAAGAACAGAGAAAGATAATTTGGTGAAACTCTTTCCTGGGTGATTCAATTATGTAAAGGAGAAAGATTTATTCAAGAACTTTTTTCATGTTAATTTTCAAGGACAGAAAGTGTGGTAACAGATTTAGAACTGATTTCCTTGTACAAGCTATAGATTTAGCGACTCAAATAGTGAAAATAATTAAAATTTGGTAATTTTGTTGGGTGCCAGTTTTACAGACCACAATGAGTGACCACAAGACATTTCAGTTTCGAAACCATGCAGCACTCTACTTAATGAGCTAAGGGGCCAAATCAGTGTGGCAGCACTGAGTTCTTTATACACACCACCACAATGCATGGACATTGTATAATTGTTCTTATATGATTAACACTTCATTAACCATTTTCAATATTGGTCAAGTTTTATAAACTTTCCACCAGTAATTGTTCCTGAAATACTTTGATGAATGAACACCAAATGAATCACTCTTTCCACAGGATGTGTCTCATTCGGAAGACCAGGACAAAAATGGAAACTTAACTCCGTTAGACGTCATTCAAGTTGTCACACTGGAGAAGGTATGGGTCTGATCTAATTGTCTGATTAGTACAGGTGTGAGGTAGTAGTACATGTACTTATATGTTAGTAACTCTTTTTGTTTACTTGAAATGCACCTTGATTGGTCCTAGTTTTAAAGTACTCAAAGAGAGGCGGTTTTGAAAAATTTGTTATTCACAGAAATGTATGTCATAATTTTTTTCTTTTTAAACACAACTATGTATGGGCAAATTCAAGATGGAGCGAAACTGTTTGCAAGGGAAGAAGGGTGAAAATTACACGGGGCAAAAATAACCCTGTATATACCAGTACATTACAGTATTTCCACAAAATGAGTACTGGTACATGTGTATTTCAGTATAAACTGGTTAATATTTACATTTATCGGATACTTTATAGTTGTGTATTTAGTACTAATTACCCCCAGGTATAAATTTGCACATTTATAGTGGTAATTGGGCATTAATTGACTACCGATAGTTGATTTATTCTGACTACAGCAGTATTCAAGTTTAGATGAACGCTATGTTTGCTTGTTTGTACAGGTTTTTGCTGCATGTTGTAGAATGCTAAACCTTATCTACTGAATAAGTTTTTTTAATGTATCAGTATGGTGTACGTGTTTTGACAGGGTGCTTCGGGCCTGGGTTTTGCCATCGTGGAGGAAGTACGGGACAATCAGCCGGGGATTTTTATCCGCAGTATCACACCAGGGGGCGTGGCAGCTCAGGTAAAACTATGTCCTTCATTTAGTTTCTAACAACAGCATAAAAACCAACTTAAAAGATCATATTTATTAACTCCCAGTATTAAGTCTTTTAACTTATAAAAAAGTTATTATCAATATATCTGATTAAGAGAGAAGGATGGTCAAAGCCATTTTTAGACTAATGTAATCTCCTAAAGAAGAGCTCTTTGTAAAGATATAGCAAAATATTTGAATTTCAAAGCTAAAATATTTGGATTTTTACTCTACTAAAAGATTTTTGCTAAGCAAATCATATCTGAAAATTTAAGAAAGTTCCGAAGTTAATTTGTTGACCATGGAGCCACCTTAAATTTTGAAATATTTTTTTTCACAGGATGGACAGCTTAGTGTTGGGGACCAAATTCTTGAGGTTGGGGATAAACCCCTAACGGGGGTTCATTATGAAAAGGTAAGGCCAATTAGGCGACTTAAATGGTAGATGCTTTAATTTTTGTTGGTGCCATAGTTTTTGTTGATGCATAGGAAACTTCCATTTAAAAATGGAATTTCATGTTTATTTGCAGGCAATAGAAATTTTAAGAAACATGCAAGGAACAATCAAACTTAAAGTTCGAAAAAATAGCTCAGAAAAAAAGCTGTCTTTTTCAAATACCAATCACCTGGATCCTGAACCAGGCACCAAATCTGTCTTTCAACTGCAATCTGCTCCAGGTATTTAGTTCAATTATGAATTCAAATTTTTTTGAGATGCTGTTGAATCATTAGAATTCATAGGGGCTCAATTTTAACTAATTTCCTGGGTATCCCGTGCCTATGTAACATCCCCAATAAATAATGAAACACTGTCTTTTTACATATACAAAAGAATATGCAAAATAAAATCCTGACAAACCTTAAAAAACTGACAATCCATGAAAATTGGTCCCTACAAATTTTATGGATTCCAAAGTGGACCATGATATTCCCCCTGATAAATTTGTTGAATTTATAAGACTAAGCCTTATTCATGATATTGAAATCATTGTTAGGAAAAATCCTGCATATTGATGTGTTTCTCAATGAACTTTGTTGTGTTTTTTTCAGGGGAATCTTCCACGGACCCCAACCCCGCAGATGAAGCCGGGGAGGAGGAGTCCGCCGACCCCAAAACTTGTCCAATCATTCCAGGTCGTGAGACCACCATAGAGATAGAGAAGGGGCGTACGGGTCTGGGTCTGAGCATTGTGGGCGGGGCCGACACTCTCCTGGTGAGTGGAATGTGATCTTATTGAGGGGGAGACTATATAATTTCTTCATTCTTTTCTGTTAATTCAGTTTTCAATAGATAATTGACCATGAAATAATTATTTGCGTTTTACCTGGTAACTACTTAAAGGAAAAGAAGCTGTTTATGAGCTGCATATCAGAGGTTTTTTTTTAAACAATACTCATTATAATATGTCATTCATCATCCATAGTGAAAGTAAATCAATGGAAATAGATACACTTTGGAATCAAATAGTATCAATTTATTGAATCTGGTTTTATAGATCATATACTTGTACCGTGTTTATGAAGGTTTTTCTTCCCTTAAATTATACTTACACATGTAGCACTGGAATGTCAATAAGACTCTAGGCCTATATTTGGATTTGTATTAAACACTTAAATTTTTTTCTAACTTTAGGGTGCCATCATCGTCCATGAGGTGTACGAGGAGGGGGCAGCAGCTAGGGACGGCCGACTCTGGGCCGGTGACCAGATCCTGGAGGTCAGTTAGACGTCTCTCTTGTCTATAGACTCCAACGTCTCTTTTGTCTATAGACTCCAATGTCCCTCTTGTGTATAGACCTCAACGTTGTTATTTAGTTCTCATTTACATTACCAATCAATTTTCAGAATTTTGAATCCAATACCATTGAATCATTTAAATTCACATGAGCCATTTTTGATTGATTGCCAGGTTTTTTTTACAGTTTCATTGGGAAATATTATTCTTCTGAATAATAAATAAATTCATAATTCATTGAGGATGTAAATTTGTGTGTGGGAGATTCCATGAAAATTGAACCACTATGAATATTGATGACTTCTGAGTAAATGTTTACACATTAGAGAACAGTTTTTGTATTTCAAATCCATATACTATAGCCTATATTAATTAAGATGTACATTTATGTTGTATAGGGCACATATGTGTATTTTAATATTTTTATAGGTCAACTATGAGGACCTGAAGGATGCCACCCATGATTATGCAATCCAGGTTTTACGTCAGACCCCCTCCACAGTTCAGATCAAGGTATTCCGCGACGACTCTCAGGTGAAAGAGGAGGATATCTACGATATCTTCTCAGTGGAACTGACCAAGAAGCCTGGGCGAGGACTGGGCCTCAGCATTGTGGGCAAGAGGAACGATGTGGGCGTATACATATCAGATATAGTAAGTTTGGCTTGTTACAAGGGTTAAAAGAAGTTTTCATTAAAATTTTGATAATCATTGACCTACCTTATTAACAGTCATTGAATGATTGAATGTAGGTGAGTTCGTAGAAATCAATTAAGCTACGTGTGGCTGTATGGAATGAAGATTTTTCAAACATGAGAATACTAAAAATATTTCATTATTACATGTTTATTGTAGAACTCTGTTGCTATTGTTTTATAAATTTCAATTAAGGTTAGAGAAAATTTTATGTTAAATTATCGACAAATTCTGAATTTTTAGGTGAAAGGTGGAACAGCAGAGGCCGATGGGCGACTGATGCAAGGAGACCAAATTCTGGCCGTCAACAAGGAAGACATGAGAAATGCAACCCAGGAATATGCAGCAGCAGTGCTCAAAGTAGGTCAAGCATGTGGTTACCAAAGTAGATCAAACTGTTAGATATAATTCATTGAGGATTAAAGAAGTGAAGTTCAATACCATTAAATTCTGCTGAAGTTAAATTTAGTTCTTCAATTAATCCAAGAATAATTGCAAAATTTTCATGAATTGTTCTTGGTAAGAGCTATTTTTTATTGGTGAGAACTTAAAAGAACCTTTTCTATTTGGTCATTTGGTTTTGATTTTGACTTTTTTACAGACTTTAATGGGCAAGGTATCTCTTACTGTGGGAAGATTAAAGGCAGGATCCCGCGCCTCATCAAGGAAAAATTCCACCCCAGGAAGTGCACTGAAGAAGTCCGAGTCCAGTGTTAGCAATAAATCCAAGGGAGGCAAACACTCTAAGAGTAAGTCATCAATGAAATATTGCATAGATTCTCTTCCTCTAGTGCTAATTAGCTGAAATACAGGGTAGGCTAAAATTTGCAGTTTGAGTATAATCAGAGAATATTATTACTTCAAAGGAAAGATTTTGTATATTATCTGTAGAATATCTTAGCCTGTTACGGATTATTATTCGTGTTTTTAATCATATACCAGTAACACCTCTGTGTTGAAGTATTGTTTGATGTTTGCTTTACAGTCCGCAGTCAGATTTAATCAGTCATAGATTGTCAAACTGTGACATGAAGTAGACATTCGAGAAAATCTACGTACAATATCATAAAAGAGAATTAGAATAGTGATGAAAGTATTGATACTGTAAATTCCTCATATTACATGAGTACTTAATACCGTGATTCCGCAGTTTATATTATAACGTGAGAATATAAAATCACGATCACCAATTCTTCGATATAATTTTCTATTGTTCAAAACTAACTGAAAAATAAAAGTGAGATTTTAAAATTCGCAACTGTTGCTTCTTGCGATTTTACGCAGAAATTATTTCCTCGTGTTTAATTAGGAATCTACAGTAGATTAAAAACAAGTTCTCCAAAAAAAAAAATGTTTTTTTTGCTCAAATGTCTACAATGAATGTTTAAGCACCTAAGTAACCAGGTCCTGCTTTATCTATTACCAGTTTGCTTTTATACTCGTGACACACCATCACCTCCAATTTTCCTTTTAATTCAATTTCTGAATGTGATTCTTATTGATTTAAATTTCATAGAATATAAATGAAAAATTTTATTTAGATAATGGAAAATATTTTCTACAATTCATGTTTTATATAGGTAGAAATTTATGTACACCCTGTCTGCCTTTTTATTATTTATAATTTGCAATGTCCTTTTTACGACTTTTTTTTTTTTTTATATAAACTTTCCCTGTATACCGAGCAGCCTGGCGGTTTGACCTCTCTGTATTTACATGTGACCTGTTTCCACTCACTGACCAATGTTTTTTCTGTTTTCATTCCTACAGGTCTCCCAACATCTCAAAGCTACTAAACACTGGGTTATATTTGGTCCTCGTTAAATTATTACAGCTGCCATTATTTGTTGGCCAATTTTGACAATATGTCATATATATGTAAAGCTTAATTAATCTGCATTTTAAGCATTGGGTGCAGTTCCCGAGTGTTCTGTAGACTTTAAATCGCATTTAATACACTTATGTCAGTTAGTGTCGGTGGTAAGACTATCACCAGATAAGTATAGACAAGAAATCTTAAAATTTGAACCCATGCATACAGTAATAGTTAATTATCAGCGGAATGTGGTGCCTAGAAAAATGTTAGCTTTACCACTTGTCTTTATCAATCAGAGGTAACCAGTTTAATCATGATTTTAATGACTACTAGGATACCATAGTGGTAGATTTGTATATGTCATTGTCATATTACTTTTGTCACGTTTTTGGATACAAAATAACTATAGGTGTTGGGTTGTGGTGTCTTTCAAACATGTATAACCAAAGTTAGGTACGCGAAATCAACAAATAATCATGTCAAAGAGTTGTCTGTTATGATTTGAACACTTTAATTGATTCATGTTCAAGATTCAGTGATGGTTTTCTGATTGTTGATCTGTGATTTCGAATTTTATAAAGGGAAATACTGCAGTTACTTCATTGCTACCAATGAAATTACATGTATTATGTATCATGTTTAGAGATTATATTGATTAGTTTGGAAGTTGTACATACTTATACATGGTTGTGATCTTATTTTTGAACAATTTATTTTGTTTACCAAAATTATGAATTGCTAGATTATGAAGTTAACCTGAATAAATTATGAATACACTTTACAACATTTTTAGTTTTGAACCAATTGGATATGTGTCTTATCTGTTTAAAGTTTTTTATCCAATCTTTGATGAAATAAACAACACATTGTAAAATTTAATACCCAGTACATTTTTTATGGAGTAAGAAATGCTGTTGATTCAGTAATAGATATTCCAGTAAATCTAAGGAAGATAGGGATTTTAAAAAGAAGCATGTCAACTCAGGAAGGCCACTACAAATGCCCTGTAAAAAATACATGTTTGTGTATCCGCGTTGATCATACTCCCCGAGTGTGAGATTAAGATGGCAGTCGGCTCTGCCATGGAGATCCAGGCATAGCCCAGGATTTAGTAGCTATGGAGGTTTTTCTTGTGTAAGTTTCCATCTGTTCATGCAAACTTGTTACGCATGACATAGACTGCATGATGTGCCCCTTGCTGTGTCTCAAGTCTGCATGAGAAATCATATTCCAATGTTTAAGTTGACCATCCAGCTTTAAAGGTTCTCTTCTCCATTTTCACAATATGTTTTATCTTACCAATCCCCCCCCCCCCTTCCCTTTCATACCAATAGTTACCTGTATCTTTATGTAGAGATTATACACACACACATAATTGTTTATACAAGTATATCAATGAATCAATACTATAAATTAAAGCAGAAACATAAAGCCATAGAGTTAACATATATGGTATTGATGAAAACTTATAACCTACTCATCTTTAGTTTGGTACAATAATATTGAATATATTAGTGTATTGTTATTACATGTATTTATACCGAAAATAGTACAACATACAGCAACTTTTTATCTAACAAGTTAGCTGTTTTATTTCAAGTGGAGAAAATCATGTAAACACATTAAATTTCTCTATTTTCCCCCTTATCTCTTTTACCCAAGGATTCATGTTTTATTTTATGAAATTGAGAGGAACTTTTTTTGCAAAGCACTTTATTTGATTTTTCTTTTAATGAGTTTATTTTTTTATTGTTTGTGTGAAATTTGTGTCATTTTGATAATTGTTTGGGGGAAAAACATCAGCCCTCTGATTTCTGTGTGCATGAAGTCTGTGTTTACTCTTTGTAGTTGCAGCTTGATATGAATGGTTCTGTTTTATATTAAAAATGTGAGCTTTCCAAACTTTTGCTACAAGCTTCACGGCTTATTGAGATGATGATAATTTTTAGAAGTATACGAGTGCTATCAATATCTCACTGGGACCATGTGGTAGTGCATGAAAAATGTTTATGATTGAAAAAAAAACATTAGCTGCATTGAAGGAAATATGAAACAACAGGGTTAAATTGACTTAAAATCGGATGAAACAAGGTTAATATTAATAGTGCATTTACAATTTGGCATTGATTTGGATGTGGTAAAGTTGAAACTTGTTATGAAAACAATTATTAGAAAAAAACTCTAACTGTTAACACTCTAATTTTACTATAAAAGCGTATGCAATACCAATATGATGTACATAATATTATTTTTTGTGAACAAGTAATATTTACATGACTCAAACTTAAATCTGTGTTGTTTTTAAATTCAATGAATATTCAAATTATCTATAATTTTTTGTGAACATTTTTGTCTAAACAGCTGCAATATGAGATTAAATCCGAGTTGATCCAATCCTTGATTTATTTCTATTATACAGGCCACAGTGAGGATCTCACTCATATTCGTGTTGTGGAGCTGGAGCACGATATAACGGGATCGCTGGGGCTCAGTATAGCGGGGGGCATCGGAAGTTCCATCGGGGACACGGCCGTCATCATCGCCAATATGACCCCTGCCGGTCCTGCCGCAAAGTCCCAAAAATTAAAGGTACAACCCAGATATAATGTCTATTTAAAAATATACGCAACAAATAAATAGCAATGTTAAAATGTTCTCTCAAATATAAACTTAGTTGTTCATGTGATTAAATCCTTGAATTGTAACAGTATACATGTATAAATATCTGGAAACATTTCAATGTAAAACTAATTTGTGATCTGAATAAGGAATTGAGAGACTATGATGTGGTAGATTTCCAGGGATGTTGACTGCAGCAGATTTACTGAACCTTGAATTGACAATGGTTTATAAGTAGTAAAAGAACGAATATGTTGTGTTTTCTGTAGATTGGCGACCAGATCCTGAGCATCAATGATGTACAGTTAGATGGCATGTCACATGACGAGGTTGTACAGCTGCTGAAGAAACCAGGAACAATCAAACTCACGGTGTCTCATGGTAAGGAAAGCTTAACAAACCGCTGGTTAAATGTCATTGCAGACTTTTCACTCAGAGCACATTATGTTGGTGACAATTTCTCACATTAACATACTACATTGTATTACATTAAGGTATTGTTAATTTGTACGGAATTCTAATTTGAATCTTCGTTGACATAATAACCAGTACCCAGCATGGCTGTAGCAGGTTACACTCTATGAAGAACATTTTGGTCAGAGGAGTATCAGAATTGTGGTTTCTTATCACCATCTGACTTGAACATCTAACTTAAGCTTGATGCTACAATGTTTGCCATAAATTTAACACTTGCTTTCTTGTGATGAAAAAATTATATGATTCACTGTTGACTAAGAAGATCATAATGTCCTACAAGTTTCATTTACTTCCATCTACCTCATTGAAAGTGAGAGTGACATAGTTAACAAATATCAAGCCACATTTTCAGGGTGGGGCAGGGGGGAATTGAACTCACAACTACATGTAGACAGTATTTTACACCTGATTTGACTTTTTCAGGTGAGGAGACTCGGGTGAGTGTGAGCGGACACACCTCTCGACAGGTGAGCACGGACATGTCCCAGGAGTATGCTGAGCTGATGGCCCAGGACAATGTGTTCCAAGAAACCCTGGCTCCAGACGAAGGGTCAGTCATATATAGCCTGTCATAGCATCTGTAGGGTCATTCATTTCTGTTAATATGATAACGATGAAATTGAGTTTTTTTTAAGGCTGTTGAACTAAATCATTGTTTTAAATTTTATGATGAACTCAGATTTGTTCATATTTCTTGTCTAATAATTAATTGAACACATTTTCTCAGACAAGTCCTTGGAGTTGTTCCTTGAAAATCAACTATTTGATTAATTCAAGCTTGATCGTTTTCATTCTAGAGTTAACCCTTGAAACACATAACATAAATGTAGTTTTTCCACAAATTCACTGAAAATGCCACTATTCTATATTCATTCTTGTATTCTAACAAGAATGGTTAATAATGCCACCTGCCTAGTTGCATACAAGTCAAAGATATAAAGTGTTTCAATTACAAAAAATTAAATGTAAATATTGTGTTTACTTTGAAAATTGAAACGATGTAATGAACAAATGAATTTTTGAAACTATTTTTTTGTTTTGAAAATAATGAATGTTAAAAATCTACTCCAACACAAAAAGTAAATCTATATGTACTTATGTTTAATGTAAAAAAGTTTTTCCAAGTTATCTTGATCATTTGAATTGAACATTGCAGGCCGCCCCCTCAGTGTAAGACCCTCCACCTGAACAAAGGACCTGAGGGGCTGGGATTCTCCATAGTAGGGGGACACGGTAGTCCCCATGGCGATCTTCCAATCTACGTCAAAAGTGTCTTCTCCAAGGGAGCAGCCGCTGACGAAGGCAGCCTGAAGCGGGGGGACCAGATTATCTCCGTCAACGGTCAGAGTCTGGAGGGATGCACTCACGATGAGGCGGTGTCGATTCTCAAAAACACGCGTGGTGCCGTCACGATGACTGTTTTAACTTCATAGACTGTGTATACATGTAGCGCCATATAGAATCCAGGTGTGATGTTCGAAAAAAAAAAAGAATGGATAATTTTTTATGCAAGAAAGTAGAATTAGTAAAAATGAATATTATTTTATCTTATATTTATATACAATATGTGGAGCATTGTGGATATAAAAGCTTACTAGGATTTTGTTTATTGTCAGTAAAACTTTTCTATCCACTTGTTATTAACCATGAAATTGTTTTCAGGTTGTTTTTTTAATTTTCATTTGTTAATAAAGAGAATTCATTACATTTTATATCATTACAAAGCATATCAAATCAGATGTTAATTCCCAACATATATACTATATATATCTACATGTAGTAATAATATTGTATTGGTAAGACCATTTGATAGTTTTAGTACTTACAAAAATATTATACGAACATTGGATGGGCAAAAGGTAAAAAGAATCCTGAAGTTCAGCTTGCAATTACAAGAAAAATAGATTGCTCATATTTTATTTTGGAAACAGAACTGCTTCTTTTAGCATACATTGTATTTTTAACATGTTTCCACGAAGGCATATAGTCGTGTTTGAAGGAATTTAGCAAAAATTAGAGAGTTTGTTCTTAGGTTACTGAAAATTTGTTGTTAAGTGTTTCATGAGTATACCAAAGCAAACTGACTTACTTTCCTGGTGCTTTCTGGCACAATAAAGGACCACTGTTTAGATATTGTGGATTCCAATTACATTCAAAGCAAGATCGAGAATTTTATTCTGATGACTAGCTTGTTATAATTTTTTACATCGCTATTTTTGAAGGAATTTAGAAAAATATTGGATGTTGTTGTCAATCATTTTACATTTCCATTGAATGAATGACATCTTTATGGCACATATGAACTAATTTATTATCAATAAATCTTATATATTAATATGCACTTAATAATCAAATAAGCTTTCAGTTGAGATTTGTATGTTTTAATTTGAAACCACACTGAAGGCAAAAAAATGTCTTGTAATTCATGTAACTCCTATCCCGTTTTGTTAAACAGTTGTTATTTCTTTGGTCCAGAAATAAAAAAAAAGATACAATCAGAAAATCTTTTATTTTATTTTTGTTAACATTTGTTAATTAATACATTAACTGAAGTTTTACTTCAGAAAAATCATGTTATAACATTGCAATAGCTTCCAATAATGGGTCTACAAAATGATTTAAGATATTAGGTTTACAGTGTCCTAAATGTCAATTATAATTAATGGCGTAAACACGAATTATTCTTTTCGTCCAAATCAAATTTTTAACAATTTTAGTATATGCCCTGTGAGTTCTTATTTCATTTTTTGTTAATCGTAATTTTAAATACAATCTGACTTTGCATACCTTTTTTGTAACAAATAATATGAAGGTAAAATTTACATATGTACATTTGAATATTTTCTTCATATTGTGAGTAAACACTCCGTATGTTTAAATGGCCCACACACAGGACTTGCAATATTAGATGTTGAATTTGTTATAAGAAGAGGGGGCGTATATAATAGACATACATCCCTAATTTAAAAAATTAGGTTTCATTTTATTTCTTCAATATTTATTACAAAGTTGTATTTTTCCAAAGCATATGACAAGTCGATTGTTGTCAATTGGTCAGGTTTGAAAATTTGCTATTAACATTTATACGCCAACAAAAAAAAATCTTCGTGACACGCTCTTTACATCAAAACCTGCATCTGGCATGTGTGACAATTTGAAACATTAATGAAATAGGCATTCCTGATGCAATTAACCACTTGACTGACAAGTTGTTTGTTTCCTACTTTTCTGTATTCTTTGTTGTTTCACTGCACGTCAATATACATCTATTTAAACAATAAACCGCTTTCTTTATTGAATCATGCGAGATATGAAGGTTGCAGAAAAAATATTGGGTTTTTTCTGCAATGCTCGCTACCTTCATAACCCGCATGAGTCATCAAAGAGAGCATTTATTTATCTTGTTTATACATGTATTTACATTTTTCTTATAATAAACTAATACATTGATCGTAAAAATAAGTAAAATTAACAAAATTATTGTTGATAAACATCAGTACGTTATTTAAAGGAAACAGCCAGATCATCTATTGGAATTGGAGTCTGGCATCATCATAAATATTTCGTGCAGTCCATGATTTTCATAGGTCGATGTAGGTAAACGGGGCGTGTAGATTTCCCGTCCTGTCAGTTTCTACAGAGGTTTGAATTGCCGTCAATTTTCGTAAAAAAAAAAAAAATAGAGGGAATCATACTTAGTAGGTGGATGTAAATATAATAATGTATTTCAATGTCACAGTTGAGCTGGCTGTGAAGAATAAAGAAAATTCATTATTCAAATTATTGACTGTTTCCTAGACTGAATGTTATTTAAAATGACTTAATAGTATCGTTACTGGGTTTATTCGATGAGAATCTAACGAGAGCCAAGTTTGTTAATTCGTGTGAAAATTGAACAATAAGAATATGTAGCTCTTCAAAAGTCACCCTTAAAACGTCAAACGTTAAAGCAACGCCACTGACATCACTACCATATATCAACTATATATAAATAAATCAAAATATTTTTTTTTGAGTTTTAACCCCATTTCCAAAATGTTGATAAATTTGTCAGCTTTAAATGTAAATTATTAACTGTTAGCTTCGCTCACGTTATCCGAAGCAATCTTGTTTGGATTAAGGAATCGGTCTGTTAAATCTGTAAATATTTAAGAAATATGCGGTATAGACTTACGGTCTGTTAAATCTGTAAATATTTAAGAAATATGCGGTATAGACATTTGATTTTTACAAGGAAGTATATAAGTCCCTGACTTTTATAATATCTAAGATATTAAAGTTTCAATTTTGACCAAATGGACATTGGTGTGGGAAAGATTTTAAAGGAAACTTCTGACTGCATTAATTTCAAGATGAACTATCGAAGTTGAAGATGAGATTTAGTCAAATTATTTCCTTTGACGAAAATGTAACTGAATTCACCCAATTCAAAACTACAAAAGATACAACATAATTTAAACATGTTATAAACGTTTTATAAATCTATATTAACATTTTTAAATGTGCATGTATTTAATTCAAAGAAAAAAATATTAGTCTCGCGTCGGGTTTCTTGCACATAGTGCCGTAGTTCTTTAAGTAATTTTCTTTTTCAGATTATTATTGTCAATAATCTCACTTCTTTCTTATTCTGTGTGAAACTGATTAATTTGTTGGGAGTGGGGGGGCTGATATTGAATGTTTTATAGTTTAGTGGGTGGTCTTTAGGTTAAAAAATCGGCTGTTGTACAATAGCCTATTTACAAGTACCATGTATGCGACTGAAACTTGAAATAAAATAGAAATAGTAATAATTAAGGCTCCTGATTAGAAAGAGGAGATATATATCGCAAATAAAGGCATCTAACCTATAGGCCTATATAATGCTTTTCCAAAAAGGTGTACGTCCGCATGCTTAAAAGTTAAAGGCGTTATAATTCGACTATAAAAAGAGCGTTATTGTCTTTAGAAGGCATAATTTTAACCCCAAATTACTAAACTATTGCCTAAAACAACTTCAGAAGGCAATTAAAATAACACCTTAAAATACTGAACAACCCTTAAGAAAAAAAAACCTGAGACGATGACTAAGTAAGTGAAATCAATAATAATGAGGATATTTTCAGTTTATATGCATCGAGGTTGAATTTTGGATGTGTGGAGTCCAAAAGGTAGTATGAAGATGTAAAATATTTGTAAAAATAATATTGAAGCAAGCTATAACATTTTCCAAAGTTTTTCTTAACCAGTAATTAATACCAGTCATTCAGAATCCAAATACCAAAGTTATAGCTGGACAGTGTTACTCAGGTGAGTAATGTTACCCATGGGCCTCAGATTTTGCAATGCCTTTAAAAAACGCCTGTCAGAAAAGTTTATTGAAAAGGCAATGATTGTGCCTTTGTCACGTTAATACGCCTTATGCTTGTGTTGTGAACCTTTGCCGATATCCGATTTGGCTTGGTTATTCATGACCCTTCAACAAGTCGTGTTTCGGAGTTTACGCCGTTTTCGGAGTCCGCCTAGACTGTTCAACTAAATCAGGCCATTCTCTCACCCTCTGTCGGGCGTTGATAGAGGTGTAAGCGAAGCTTGTGTAGCACGACCTCCGGTGAGAGAATGAAAATCAAGCTTGACTTGCGCGTTTGTACTTATTTTACCCATTCCAATGTAAAATATTCGGATCACTGTTGACTTTTCATTATTTGGACGAAGGAGAGCGAGGAGATTCGAATATATTACATATATAATCGGAATTGGAAAGGGATTTAGGTTCCGAATACATGTTGAATTTTACAAGATGATTCATAGCAACACCAGCCGGGAAAGCATGTCGAGAACCTCATAAAGATATTTTTGATTTAGATAAACAACAACAAAGTATGGCATGTGATCGCTTAAAGGGTATGTATGCTGAAATTGATTAATAATGAACATTTATCTCGAATTTACTCAGTCGCCATTACAGGCCCATTTAATAAATTCTGCAAGAATAGAAATATGTAGCCCGATATAGGGCAGCGAAAGAGATTCATTTCTGTGAAAACAATTGTTAAAAATAGTTGATACGTTTTATTACTTTTGATAGTCAAGATTTTTCTGCTACTGACTCTGTACGGGTATCAGGGTATAAAAGTATGAGACATGACATCCACATTCCCCCCTACCTGTTTAACCTTTTTTGTGATTTAAATATTCTGCATATCCTTCACATTAGCTCTGGCTTTTTTAAATTCTTGGGTCATGACTGATTAAGTAATGCACTAGGCAGTGTCTCCTTGGCCTGGTCATCATAATTTACAATCCTCCCCCATGCCAACAACACCCTTTTTGCTTGAATTTTATGGCAACGTATATATTCTTTTGATCCCACCACCCCTACACATTTTTTCACATGCATTGTGATCTATTCCACATAATTATTGGATTATATGGACAATGCTATCATTGACATATTACATATCCCTCACAGCAAACGCCCATCTAGTCTTCCTCCTATTCTCGCCAGAGATTCAGCTTGGCTTGATATTTTGACTTTTGCCAAGAGACTGCTTCATGGTGACTACGGTACTGCTCTTTTGCAGGGCAAATTGATATACTTTGCCGTATGGAGGGTAATCATCTTCAAAAATCCAGACTTGTAAACTTGTAAATCCGAATATGCAGTCGTGTTGGTGTGTGAGCCTGAGTATGAATGAGTGTTATTTTGATCGTATAAGCTTTAAAACTCAGGCATCAACACTTTAGAGTTTACCCCGCAGGCCTTCTATCTATTTTTTCCTACAGATGCAGCTGTAAAATGTTGTTTGTTTTCTACAAGCCACTTAAAGTAGTCCGAGTATCGCACTACGTCATAATACAGATTTTACAATAGTGGTTCGACTTTTACAAAGCGTTTTAGATACCCGGTATTGATTTTGCTCTACATCGCTGTTGTAAACAATGGCAATAATAAGCAACAAGTTTAGCTTTTAAAAAAAGCTTACCGTCTTAAGAGCGAACCGGAAACAGCAGTTAGTTATCAAAGACAATTTAATTCTTTTTTATATAAATGTCACCTTCCTCTACATATCATGGCGTGTGGAACATTTTATGTCATTATGTGTCTTTAAAGCCTGCGTGTCTAAAATTGAGAAATGCGTACCCGAGCTTCTTAGTTGATATCTACTATAGTAGGGTAAAAGAGGTCTTAAGAAGTGTCGTAGACTCGTATTATTTTGATAAAATAATATATCGCTGTATTCAGCATTTTGTTTAACAAATATTACATGTAGTTTTACATATCTAAGGTGCAAACAACTTTACCGATATTAGCCATACCGCATCAATTTTTTTTTTTACATTTTTGTATTTAAAATAAAAATAATAAAAGAAAAGCAAACAGTTTCAATAGATATATATATATATATTATAGAATATTGCTTTCAACTAGTTGGACCTGAAAATCAAAGACTGAATTTCATTCATAGCAATTTGTATTGCTTTAATTTTCGTTTTCTCACTTTTTAAGATTTGAAATCTACGAAATTTGTTAAGTCGTACGTGAAAAAGATCATCAGAAAATTACCTCCCTTGTGCCGAACACTATTTTAACCAATGAAATAAATCCAAATTATACATCATGTATTTTCTACCAATTACAAAGGAGAGGAAGTGCACAACCCGGAGACTGTAAATTATTTCAACTCTTTATACCGTCTTCCAAGGAAGACGGTAATTAGAATGGTAATATATGTATTCTATGAGAAATAGAAATGATTAATGTTGAGAATCTTGATCCTGTTAAAGTAAAATGAAAAACGAAGTTTCTTAATAACCAGGATCTCAGGTATGCTTATATCTTCTTTGTTTTGATGCCCCCCCCCCCCCCCCCCCCCCAAAATTTTCTTTTTCTTTTACTAAAACCGGTTTAAATTTAGAGACAGAAGCTATTTTAAATTTAATCAATCGTCAATTAATTAATGTTTATAAAAGATGCGAGAGAAGAATTCGATTGGCTTCAGCTATCTTCTTAGAAATAAAAAAAAATACATTTATTATAATGACTTTGTTTGAATACAAGTGTATTAAGATATATACGCATTTTTAGTCAAGATTTCTGATGATAAGTTTAGCCCCCCGAATTCCAAAGAAGAATTCGATCGGCTTCAGCTATCTTCTTAGAAATAAAAAAAAATACATTTAATGACTTTGTTTGAATACAAGTGTATTAAGATATACAGCATTTTTAGTCAAGATTTCTGATGATAAGTTTAGCCCCCCCCCAAGGGTCTACTTGGTTTAGAGCTTATAGCGTGAAAAGTAATCCGTCAACATATAATTTATTTTACCAAATCTTTTTTCTAAGATGTCAATCTATAGAATAAACACAATGAATTTAAGTTTGAGTCCATAAAATAGTAAAAAAAATTACCAAACGCGATACTAGCATTGCATTTATTGTATTCTATTTTGATACATCAGGTCCATAAAGCGTACTTACTTACAAAAATTTGCGCAAAACTATTGATGAGATATGGCTTAAATAAATATTTATACTCTATTTTGTATGTTCAGTTCTAATTTTCCCAAAATTGGAAATTATTTTTAGGAAAAACAGACGTCTGGCAAATTTCATAATTGTCAATAATTTTTGCAAGGGGGTACACCTGTCTGAGAGGTGATAACAAACAAACTAGCATGTAAACATGCATATTTTCTTTTGTATATGTATTGCTAGAATGTACATTTATCATTTAAAGCTAAGCTTTTAATGATTGAGCCCAGTAGAGTTGCATCTTCAAGATTTCTGATGATAAGTTTAGCCCCCCTCCCCCCCCCCCCCCCCACTTTCAATTTGCTTCCGACGCCACTGTTATTAGAGTACATGCAACACATTGTTAAAGTATAGGCCTTGGCTGAATTCAGAAAATATCTCCAAAAGCATCCTTATCACTACCACAAAGTTGGGACAACACCCCCCCCCCACACACACACACATACACACACCGTGAAAAATTCACGGGACGGGGTCGGCCAGCTGAGTTGCAAAGTTATCGATAAGAAAAACAGACTATTTTAAGACATTGGTTTTGAGATTGTGATTAATATGAGACATAAGAAGTGACACCCTCTTTAAAAAAAAATTAAAATTCCAAAGATAAGGTTAACTGTCGTGAAATTAAAATGTGTATGAATTATTTTAAGAAATGTTTTTTGCATTGTCGGCAAAATATAGGGAAAAAATTCTATCATGCAGGCATTATTTTTTTATTTCAAGCAATTATTACGGGATATGAGTATGACATTCTGAATGTCGGTTCAATACAGACTCACTTTGTGAAGTTGGTTGATAAAAATTTTCTGGAGAGCTACTATAATACAGCTTTACAGCCATTTATTGTGAACTAGCTGCAGGTCTGTAGCTCCCGGTCTTAAAAAATTCGGATGGACGACCTGGGAGCTACAGTGCCTCCCATAGTAAAAACTTCAATTTACGGTGCACAAAAATATGCGCTAGTTTTTTATTATTATTGAAGATTGTGTTATTATTTATCTTTCACTTACATAACAAAAAAAAGTATAAAAACATGTAAAGTAACATAAATTTGTCCGTGAAAAATTACCAAATCTTTGCAGGTCATTTATTCTTACAAATTCAGAAATATAACAAGAGTAAAGATGTCAATGTGACAGCAAACCGGGTTTTCTTTTGTGTGAACAGTATCCATAATCCATTTTTCAATCCTGAATTGATAAATACTACCTATCCAAAGAAATGAGGTACTCTATATGCAATGTTTTTGCCCAAAACTCAAGTTCAACAGCTGATATTTTTTCATGAATTATCAGAAATCAAAATCCTAGCAATTTGCATACCACTGCTATATGTATAATTGATCTGCAAAAGAACAACTTCCTATCTTGAAAACTGTTTGAGGAGTTATCTGTACAATAAGGGTACCTTTTTGATAGCCACTCGCCCGCCCGCCATTTTTACTATTTCAATAATCGGAAACCCGGTTAAAAATTCTCTCTCAAAATTCTTAGAATTCAGAAGCAATGAAGTTATATGGGACCTTTTGGCGGTCTTCGAACCCCATGCCGCTCAAAATATATGGAGGGTAATCGTGTTCAAAAATCCAGACATGTTAACTTGTAAATCTGAATATGCAATCGTGTTGATATGTGAGCCTGAGTATAAAAGTGTATAATTCTGATTGTGTAACCTTAAAACACGGGTATAAACACATGTAAGATTTGACTCAGTTCCTTTGTATGATGCACATTTTGCAGCTTTATTGTTTTCATTAGTTAATAAAACCTTCCACTTTGCACACTTTCAATCCGTAGTTTCTGCATTTGTATCTTCAGAATCGGCAATAGCACATTTGACATTACACAAATTGACAAATGTAAAGTCTACAAGTTTGTCGAATTTTGACATGACCTTATATGGCAACTGCCTTGCTGCGGGGAAAAGGCATGCTGTAATCGCCGGAATGGAAAAAACATAATATTGTAATTGCAATAATCTTTTAATGAACGACACTTTTTCTATCGAAAATACCAGTATTATTTTTAGAAAAATTATAGAGGTATGAATGAAACTGGACCAAACAGGAAGAGGTTCATGAATATAAAAATCGTTGCCGATGTGACGAATGCGCTAATTTCAGTAATACAATTCTCGTGGTATTATACGATAAGGGTTCAAAAGAAATGCCTAATATCTTATTTCTCTCAAATAATTTGAAATGTAATTTCAACTGGAATATAAGGTAATGCGTACTCTTTTCTAGAAATTAGACAGATTAAGAAATTCCCTAAGGGAGTGAATATATTTTGAGCGGCATGGGGTTCGGGGAACGCCGTGAGGTTTCCAACGGAGAAATCCGGTTATTGAAATAGTGAAAATGGCGGGCGGGCGGATGACTGACAAAAGGGTACCCTTAGTGTACTGATAACGCCACTACATTTTCAAGATAGGTAGTTGCTCTTTTGCAACTTATTTTTAAATATCAAAATGATTTTGTTGTGCAAGTGCAAGATAAATAATAAAACAATCTAAAACTCTTATAAAAAAAGATTTATAATAATTAATTAAAGTACAAAGTTTTGTTAGAAATTGAAAGGTTTTGAGGAAATAGTAAGGGTTTACTAGTATATTTATGTTTTTGTAATTATGTTTTTCCTCGGAAATTGGATTTCTGAAATTAAGGAAGGAGTGGGTCAGATGAATTTGATCGTTTATGAACTGGTACGTTTTTAAATTAATCAAAAATATTTCAAAATAAACTGTATTGACGACCATTTTACAAAATTAATTAGCTGCTTTATGGTAAACAGTACATGTTCACAGGTGGCTGTAAAGCTGTATTATAATAATAGCTCTCCGGAATTTTTTTTATCAACCAACTTCACTAAGTGAGTCCGTATTGAACCGACATTCAGGAAGTCATACTCATATCCTGTAACACCGGTAATTGCTTGAAATAAAAATAAAATGCCAATTTTAACCTGCATGATAGGCTTTTTTCCCCCTATTTATTGCCGACATTTTTAGAAATAATTAATACACATTTTAATTTCATGAAAGTTAACCATATCTTTGGAATTTTAGTTTATTTTTTTTTAAGGTGGGGGGGGGGGGGGTCGCTTCTTATGTCTCATATTAATCAAAATCTCAAAACCAATGTCTTAAAATATTGTTTGTTTTTCTTATTGATAACTTCACAACTCAGATATTTAATTGACCAACTGACCGAACCCGTGTAATCAGGGATGGGTTCAATTACAATGGAAAGTAATTAATTAAATTACAATTACTTGCTTAAATTCTTCAATTAAATTACCATTACCATTACAAACGTTTTCAAATATAATTAATTAAATTACAATTACTTTGCAGATGTAATTAATTAAATTACAAATTACATTTTCATCAAAATTTACTAAAACCATGATTTATCTACAACACATAAACATTTAAGGAAATATGCCTATAATGTGAATAAAATTTCGTCATCATCAAAATTTTTTCACTGTTTGAGAATTGCTTTTAACTAGTACTCTGATAAGTAACAAGTTTTGGAAAGAAAAAAATATAGATTTGTTTTTATTGTTTATTTCAAAACGCAGGTACCCTTAGTCACAATATGAAGGTGTCCCATACTACCTTGATATTCAATAAAAATTTGAAAGTCATGTCCCCTAACCTTCATTCATATCAACTAGAGTATTTCCTGCATACAAAACTATTATATGAAAACTTTCTCCTTTGCACTTTTATCAACAAAATTTCCTTATAAATACAATGCCAAAATACAGTTAATCTCAGGTAGAGAGCAGACTTTAATTGTTATCAAAACACAATTCACACCTGTTGCTCTGTACCTACATGTAATTATCAAATGTTTGCAATAACGGAACACACCCTGGGGACATGTTAAGTATCAAAAAATATAAAACCCATTTGTAGCCATGCATTTTAGCCCTATGTATTTTAGGCTTTCAATTACAAAGCATGACTTGATAGTTTATATAATTTAGGTAACACTGATTTTGTTGGTAAATTAAACAGTGAATTTTTAAATTAATTCAATGATAATTGACACACTAATTATTCTAATAAGAAGGGAAATAGGTATTTTTTAAGAAAAAAGAGATCAAGAAAATCATCAAATTCATGTACTTAATTAAATTTATGAAACTTATGATTAAATATTGAATCACTGAAAAAAATCATTTTGAAAAATATTAAGTATGATATATAATAGTTCAATGTTTTTTAACTATTCTTTCTATCTTTACCTTGTGCCGTTGATAGTGTAGGGAACAATGGGTAGTGGACAGCTTCATATTAATTTCATATGAACATTAGTATGTAATTGAAAAGTAATTGGAATTACATGCCTTTTTTGAAAGTAATTAATTAAATTACCATTACATGTAATTGAAAATTTTACCAATTACACATTACTTTCAATTACATCAGATTTGTAATTAATTACACTCAATTACCATTACAAATTACCATTACCCCATCCCTGTGTGTAATTTTCGCCCGGGGGGGGGGGGGGGGGGGGGGGTCATGTCCCAACCTTGTGGTAGAGATAAGGATGCTTTTTTTGGAAATAATTTCTTTATTCAGCCAAGCTCTATACTTTAACAATTTGTTGCATGTACTCTAATAAATATTTACATGTATATTCAAACAAAGTCGGTATGTATTTTTTCCAGTTCTAAGAAGATATCTGAAGAATTCTTCACTCGCATACATTCTCATACATTTTATATATTCTCTTGATATACACCAAACTCATAATTTATTTTTCCAAAAAATCATACTTCCTAAGAAAGGTTGTTAGCTAGAGATAATATGATTATAGGCCTATCTAACATTTTTTTTTCGTCTCTATTCCGGTGATTATGGCATGCCTTTACCTGCGGCTAGCCTTTACTATCGGTGACGTCACTGTTTCCATATATGGTCATGTCAAAATTCAACAAACTTGTAGACGTTACATTTGTCGATTTGTAACATGTCAGCCGTGCTATTTCGGAAAACTGATATACAAATGCAGAAACTACAGATAGAAAGTGTGTATTAAGTGGCAGGTTACATATAGATAACAAACAACATTTTACAGCTGCATCTGTAGGAAAAATTAGATAGAAGGCCTGCGGGGTCAACTCTAAAGTGTTGATGCCTGAGTTTTATAGGTTATACGATCAAAATTACACTCATTCATACTCAGGCTCGCACACCAACACGACTGCATATTCGGATTTACAAGTTTACAAGTCTGGATTTTTGAACACGATTACCCTCCATAAAAATATATTTACCCCCTTAGGAAATTTCTTGATCCGTCTCATTTCTAGAAAAAGAGTACGCATTAACTTATATTCCAGTTTAAATTACATGTCAAATTTTTTTTAGAGAAATAAGATACAAGGCATTTCCTTTTATAATACCATGAGAATTATATTACAGCAATTAGCGCAATCGTCACATCGGCAACGATTTTTTTTATACATGAACCTCTTCCTGTTTGGTCCAGTTTCAATCATACCTCATTTTTTTTTCTAAAAATAATACCGGTATTTTCGATAGAAAAGGTGTCGTTCATTAAAAGCATATTGCAACAGTTAAGCTGAATATCATGTTTATTTTTCGTCCATTCTGGCAATTACGGAATGCCTTTTCCCGCAGCAAGGCAGTTGCCATATAAGATCATGTCAAAATTCGACAAACTTGTAGACTTTACATTCATCAATTTGTATTATGTCAGATGTCAACTAATGTAAACAATAAAGTTGCAAAATGTGCATCATGCGAAGAACTGGGTAAAATCTTACACGTGTTTATGCCCAAGTTTTATAGGTTACACGTATTCATACCCAGGCTCACACATCAACACGATTGTAAATTCAGATTTACAAGGTTACATGTCTGGATTTTTGAAGACGATAACCCTCCATATTAAATCACATATCAAATTATTTGAGAGAAATAAGATACAAGGCATTTCTTTTGAACCCTTATCATGTATAATACCACGAGAATTATATTACAGAAATAAACGCATTCGTCACATCGGCAACGATTTTTATATTCACAGACCTCCTCCTGTTTGTTCCAGTTTCATTCATACCTCTATAATTTTTCTAAAAATAATACCGGTATTTTCGATAGAAAAAGTGTCGTTCATTAAAAGATTATTGCAACAGTTTAGCTGAATATTATGTTTTTAGCTCACCTGAGCTGAAAGCTCAAGTGAGCTATTCTGATCACATTTTGTCTGTCGTCCGTCTGTCCGTCTGTCCGTCCGTCCGTAAACTTTTCACATTTTCAACATCTTCTCAAGAACTACTAAGCCAATTTCAACCAAACTTGGCACAAATCATCCTTAGGCAAAGGGCATAGAGTAAATCTTTAAAAATCTTCTTCTCAGAAACTAAACAGCCAGGAAAGCTGAAACTTGTTTTGAAGCATCCTCAGGTAGTGTAGATTCAAAGTTGTGAAATTCATGACCCCCGGGGTAGGGTGGGGCCACAATGGGGGTCGAAGTTTTACATACGAATATATAGAGTAAATCTTTAAAAATCATCTACTCAGAAACTAAACAGCCAGGAAAGCTGAAACTTATGTGGAAGCATCCTCAGGTAGTGTAGATTCAAAGTTGTGAAAATCATGATCCCTGGGGGTAGGGTGAGGCCACATGGGGGGGGGGGGTTGTTAAAGTTTTACATAGGAATATATAAAGTAAATCTTTAAAAATCTTCTTCTCAGAAACTAATCAGCAAGATGATTCTTTATAATTGTTAAAACTTTGGCTCCAGGACAATTCTTCTGCCTCACAAGAAGGTTCAGAGTTTGATGTAGCTAAATATCCCATATATAAACAATTGTAAAGGATCTTTTTGAGAACTGCAATACTCAACATGTGATATGACTATAAAATTGAAGCAGGCAGCTATTTTTTCATTAGAATCTTTTTGTATTACTGTATTGAGTTATTGCCCTTGATTTATTGATTCTTGATTATTTTAATTAATGCATCCACTGTTAACCAATTATTGTGATGATTATTTTTATACAATAATGAATATTCAATGTATATAAGTTGTTCTGCATAAGAAGTTTTGGGTAAGGCCGGATAAGTTTGTTTATTTTTGATTTCCAATTTTTAGATACTATGAATTATTTTAGGTTGGCACATATATAGGGACAGTGTCTATTGCATTTCAATGAGCGACTTTTTGGGGTTAAACTTGAACAGGTATGGATAGATTGAGTGTGTGAACATCCTTGCTCTATCTAATCTACGTGTTTTCTAACCTTCGATACAAAGTGTGCGGTCATTCCTGCCCTGTATCGTTTTAATACAAGTGTGCAGTCATATCTGCTTGTATTGGTGGTGGTTGCGGCGGAGCACTAATGTATGGTCATCCCTGCTGGTGTTCAGGCCTTTCTAGCGCAAGTGTGCGTTACTCCCTGCTTGCGTTAGGTTGAGCTGTTGGCGCAAGTGTGCGGTCATCCCTGCTTGCGTAAACGTTGGTACCTGTTGAGTTGCGTAGGTGTGCGGTCATCCCTGCCTGCGTAACGTTGAGTCCCTATATATGTGCAGGAGCGGTGATTAAAGTCTGCTCTTGTAAATATTGGCAGCAATCAGGGCTATCGGAGTTCCAAAGGGGGAAAAATGGATTTTATTTATACAGCATCTACATGTATTATTGTACATTGTCCAGATTGTTTGTATTATGACTCCATTAAGCTGACTTTATCATACCTATTGTTCCTCAGGTGAGCGATGTGGCCCATGGGCCTCTTGTTTTCCATTCCGGCGATTACGGCATGCCTTTTCTCCGCAGCAAAGCAGTTGCCATATAAGGTCATGTCAAAATTCGACAAACTTGTAGACTTTACATTTGTCAATTTGTATAATGTCAAATGTGCTATTGCCGATTCTGAAGATACAAATGCAGAAACTACGGATTGAAAGTATGCAAAGTTGAAAGTTTAATTAACTAATGAAAACAATAAAGCTGCAAAATGTGCATCATGCAAAGGAAGTGAGTCAAATCTTACATGTGTTTAAACCCGAGTATTAAGGTTACACGATCAGAATTACACACTTTTATACTCGGGCTCACACACCAACACGATTGCATATTCAGATTTACAAGTTAACATGTCTGGATTTTTGAACACGATTACCCTCCATACTGCCGCAGTTTTAGTAGGTAGATAAATGACATAAATGAAACAGTTGACATTACGTCAGGGCAAATCTTTACCAAGAATACTTAGCTCCCACTAGTATGTATCTTTAATTAAAGCTACTGGATAATTTTTGTGTGGAATACATGTTACGTAATAGATCCTGATGGTATGATTTTTAAGCAATAGGATGGCAGGATGCATTAGACTCAAGGATGACTATTGAAGCCCATGGGCCTTTTGTTATTGTTTGGTTCCATGCTGAATTGGATATTCTATTGATTTTGCTCTTATTTTACAAGAGATTTTGACATCAGTCAATTGATGTATTGTTAGAAATTTATTAATATATAGTAAGAATGGGTTTTTATGTTTACATTAAGTTTCTTTATTGATAGACGGTTTCCGTAAAGGACAGAGGTTATATAACTACCACTTGAGAGAAGAAAGAAATGTGTATCCATTCTACATACCTGCAATTATTTACATTTTCCTGTTACTTTTACGTAAGTACAAGACTGTAGTGATGAATTTTCATAACTGATTGCAGTTATTTTTTTCATCAATTTCTTTTGCCTCGAAATAATCTTGTTTATGAATTAATTTTAAATAATGATACAGCATTAGAAAAAAGTATAACATCTTATTCTCAAGTGTATCATGTGAAAGGCTTGTAATAAAATATTAGAAAATTTGTGTCAATGATCATTGAAAGTGTTTAGGTGAAATAATTTATATTGATTAAAGGGTTGACACAAGACACCTTTCTCATTTATTAGCTCACCTGAGCCAAAGGCTCAAGTGAGCTTTTCTGATCACAATTTGTCCATTGTCTGTCGTTGTCGTCGTCGTTGTCGTTGTCGTTAACTTTTCACATTTTCATCTTCTTCTCAAGAACCACTGGGCAGATTTCAACCAAATTTGGCACAAAGCACCACTAGGTGAAGGGGATTCAAGTTTGTTCAAATGAAGGGCCAGCCATCTTTAAAGGGGAGATAATTGAGAATTATTGAAAATTTGTTGGTATTTTTCAAAAATCTTCTTCTCAAAAACTATTTGGCCTGAAAAGCTAAAACTTGTGTGGAGGCATCCTCAGGTAGTGTAGATTCAAGTTTGTTCAAATCATGGTCCCCGGGGGTAGGGTGGGGCCACAATAGGGGGATGAATTTTTACATAGGAATATATAGAGAAAATCTTTAAAAATCTTCTTCTCAAAAACTATTGGGCCAGGAAAGCTCAAATTAAAATGGAAGCATCCACAGGTAGTGTAGATTCAAGTTTGTTCAAATCATGGTCCCTGGGGGTAGGGTGGGGCCACAATTGGGGGATAAAGTTTTACATAGGAATATATAGAGAAAATCTTTAAAAATCTTCTTTTCAAAAACTATTGGGCCACAAAAGCTCAAATTAAAATGGGAGCATCCACAGGTAGTGTAGATTCAAGTTCGTTCAAATCATGGTCCCCGGGGGTAGGGTGGGGCCACAATAGGGGGATGAATTTTTACATAGGAATATATAGAGAAAATCTTTAAAAATCTTCTTCTCAAAAACTATTGGGCCAGGAAAGATCAAATTAAAATGGAAGCATCCACAGGTAGTGTAGATTCAAGTTTGTTCAAATCATGGTCCCTGGGGGTAGGGTGGGGCCACAATTGGGGGATAAAGTTTTACATAGGAATATATAGAGAAAATCTTTAAAAATCTTCTTTTCAAAAACTATTGGGCCACAAAAGCTCAAATTAAAATGGGAGCATCCACAGGTAGTGTAGATTCAAGTTCGTTCAAATCATGGTCCCCGGGGGTAGGGTGGGGCCACAATAGGGGGATGAATTTTTACATAGGAATATATAGAGAACATCTTTAAAAATCTTCTTCTCAAAAACTATTGGGCCAGGAAAGCTCAAATTTGAGTGGAAGCATCCTCAGATAGTGTAGATTCAAGTTCGTTCAAATCATGGTCCCTGGGGGTAGGGTGGGGCCACAATAGGGGGATGAATTTTAACATAGGAATATATAGAGAAAATCTTTAAAAATCTTCTCCTTAAAAACAGTTAGGCCAGAAAAGATCATATTAAAATGGAAGCATCCTCAGGTAGTGTAGATTCAAGTTTGTTCAAATCATAGTCCCTGGGGGTAGGGCGGGGCCACAATGGGGGGATCAATTTTTACATAGGAATATATATTAAAAATCTTCTTATCAAAAACTATTAGGCCAGAAAGCTCAAATTTAAATGTAAGCATCCTCAGGTAGTGTAGATTCAAGTTTGTTCAAATCATGATCCCTGGGGGTAGGGTGGGGCCACAATTGGGGGATAAAGTTTTACATAGGAATATATAGAGAAAATCTTTAAAAATCTTCTTTTTAAAGACCTTTTGGCCAGAAAACTTGTGTAGAGGCATCCTCGGGTAGTGTAAATTCAAAATCACAGTCCCTAGTGGTAGGGCGGGGCCGTGATGGCGGTTTGAATTTTTACATATACCCCGGTACATGTATAGAGAAAATCTTTAAAAATATTCTGGGAAAGTTTTTCGGTCCAAAACTCAGTACTTAGTGTGAAAGCACAGGTTATGCAGATATAAATTTGATGAAACCATGATACCCTAAAGAAAAGTGGGGCAACAAAATGGGGGGGGGGGGTATATAGGAAAAGAGAAAAATCATCTTACAGGTACAACAACAAAAGGGGCTTGGTATTTACCAAAAGAAAGAGGTGGATAAAAATTGGCAGATTTTCAATTTTTTTTTAGCAAGATCAACTGGTCTTAGTTGTCAAGATATTTTGATACTGTAATGCTAATTTGATCAGAATTAAGGCAAATGTTGCTCAGGTGAGCGATGTGGCCCCTGGGCCTCTTGTTTCTTTAAATAATTGCACTCATGCAGTGGTAGCAAATGATGTCAAAATGACAATTTTCAATGGACTCTCTGGTGAGAATCGTGACGTCACAATGGCTTTATTGAGTAGCAAAAATATTGAGTAGGTTTTATTTATCAAAAGTCGATTTTAAAATCATTGATGCTCCCTATTACTGGTAATATGTCATATAGTGGAAATAAATGAATCGCCATCACTTTCACAGCAGTTGCCTATATATCTGAAAGAAATTTTGGTTTGTGCTCATACTAGCTTTCAATAATTTTAGATGCATTTTGGGATCATATACCAGACTACTGGAATAATGTCTATAAACAGGTGAGTTTTTTAAAAAGATGTTATTTATGTCTACCTTGAGGAGTGTATATACATGGCAAGGGTTGCATTATCATTCTAAAACTTCAATCCTATAGTCAAATCAAATGTATTTGGTACACTCAAAATACTATATTTTTCAAGCCTTGCAAATCTAACATTTTATAGAGCACAGTTGCGATTGTTAATACAAGACTTGGCTTACCTTTTTGTTTTAGCCAATAATTTTACAAGCATAGTTTACCTTTTATTAATTTAGGGAAACCTATTATGAGTCATGCACATACTGTGACAGAATTAAGCTTACTGATGATGGACAAACTCATCCAACTTCTCTTGATTTAATGAACGTGTACTATTCTTTATTCATCAATGAGACTATGAAACTCTATTTTTTGGAGGTTTGAAAATAAAGATCATGTTATGATAACATGTGTAGGCAATAAAAGTGCGTTTGATGAGATTTCCATGACATAAGTTTTAAGGAACCAATCAGAATGCATCAATTATTCATGAGAACAAAAAAATTCAACGAGTTTGTCACAGGTCAGGAAGCATAATGTGAGACTGACTGTAGGATTTGACAATGCCACTGGCACTTTGTATGTAATTTACACATTGTTTTAATGGAAATTGTGTTTGTAGTCATTTAAGGTTTACTTTGTCATGTGTACATTAGAGCAATAAGGCTTTCAAATTTTAAGTTTTAAGACTTATTTGTAAAGTCGTCTTTCTATGTGCACCAACATTTTTACTTTAATTTTAATACAAGGCCATTTCTATTATCTGAATCCTTCACTGTATTTCATTTTTTTTTTCAGCCAACATATCCAGATGTACCTCCACCCATGTTAGAATACTCCAGTGCACAGTATCCAAATGATATAACTGTAGTCACAGGCTACTTCAATCTGGGTACCTTTCAGAAAGGTCCTTTGTCATATCTTAAATTTTCAGTAGATACATACAAGAACTGGATGAATGCTTATTCTAAGCTAAATAACAGTGTAATTGCTTTTACGGACTCCGATGAAATTGCGCAACTGTTCAAAAAAATGAGGTCAAAATACTTGCCAGAATCTTTAACCCAAGTTCATGTTTTAAAACGAGATGATCTGTGGGCATTTAAACTTGCTCCCAAAATCAAAGATATCTATTCAGAGCCTAATTATCCAAAATACATGCCAAACACTGTCAATGAGTATTATTCTTGTGCCATGCACGTGAAATACGAACTTCTAGAAATAGTGATCAAGAAAAAGCTCCTGAAGACTCGTTATGTATCTTGGGTAGACATTGGTTATTTTCGTGAGGAAATGAACAAACTGTTTCGGATGGAGCCTCCAGATAATTTGAAAGAGGGCCACATAGTGTACACCCAGATCCATCCATTCTACGACTACATGCAGCCGGAAGACATCATCAAGTCTAACTCGGTCTGGATTGCTGGAGGTTTTATCCTCGGAACACCAGAATATCTTATGATCATGATAGAGGACTACAAGAAAACCACTGAGGATATGATATCTAAACGCTTGATGGACACAGATCAACAGGTTCTCTACATCTTGTATTCACAGTACTCGGATATCAAACCGCGGGTCCCTATTCAAGCCATTTATCACCTGTGCCGTTGTAACTGGTTCTTTTTAGGGGAGCTGTGTCGTGATGCGTACGACAGACAGTTCAGGCCCTTCGTTCCACTTCTTAACTTCTTTTCTCAGCTGTTATGATGTTGCATGCCTTAGTATCTCTACAAGATAGGATATGTACATGTAGCTATTGTTCCAGAATAATTTTGAAATTTTAACAATCGTTTGTTGCAATTTAGAGTCCTTTTGTGTGAAGATGCATTCCATTTTAGACTGTCATTTAAGGTACATGTGATAGTGGCATTAGACATGCAAGCATAACATCCTTTTGTTTAAGGATATTTACAATGTACTAAGTATTTGAATTGTACCTTGTATTTAAAATGTACCATATATTTAAAATGATTACCTTTCTTAAAAAATGAAGCACACAGTGTTCCAATATTTTTTAGCAAAATTAATTTTCCATCCTAAGGCTATCCTTAAAGTTTATAAAATATAGAAATTACCTATACATGGATTTTTGCTGCTAGAATTGCTTTCAATGTCAACATTTTTTTATTGAGAATTGTTATGATTGAAACTACCGGTATTAAGAAAAGTTTTGGATAAGAGCTGAAAATTATTTGATCCTTAATAAGTCAAAGGATAGCCTGGATTTAAATAAGAATTAGTATTACTACAACAAGAGTTTTTTCATATTTTATATTTACTCTATAAGTTTTTTTTTTCACTGACTATATAGTATATACATCTCCACACATACTGTACATATTTATACAGTATTTAATATAGTATTTAATATATGCATGCACCTTAATTTACTTGGGTCTGTAGTTTGTGATTTAAAGTATCTTGTCCTCTTTTCCTTTTGTGATTTTATTTATACATTTTTGATTTACTTTATATAGATGTGTGATACACGTGAATAATTTATTCCATTGTTTTAATGAAGAATCTTAATAATGAAGTCAGACAGATCTCCTATCATATCACAATGTCATGATTAAGCCAATATTCTGAATCGATGTCCTTTTGTGGATGAGGTTTTTTACAGAGATAAAATCTTTTTCCTTTGATTTATTGCACTCCTTTCTTTAGAAAATAGAAATCCATCACCGGAAAGATATTGTTTTTAATTCCTTTTGTGGGATTTAATGAACATTTTGGGCAAGAATAATGCAGTTACATTGTTTATGAATGAAAATGATTTCTTTTTTGGGAATGGTTAGATCCTTAAATATTACAATTGATATAAAAGAGGTGGGAGTTGTTGATTTTTTTTCTTAAATTGCTTATATTATATTCATATTATCTTACTCATTTTTTGATAATCAGGGTAGATTTTGTAAAGTCATTTCTCTTTTTTATCAAGCCATATATCTTTCCTCATTATATATATTGTTTTTCAATATTCATACAAATGTACGCTGACTTGCATTCATATGTTGGTTATACACTTAAAAGCTCAGCTTTAAAGATATAAAGCCACAGTAAGTTGTTTAAGAAAATAGTAATTAACCTGAACAGATTGTTAAATGTTTGCAATGGTAACCTTACACTGTGTTAGATTTTGTCCGTCGAGTATAGGTTTGTCATTTGTCTTCAGTGGAATTTTTACCTCATTAATACATGTATATGAATTAATGCAACAACAACGACAATTGAATGGAATTTTTTTTTTAGGATTTGTTATGTAACAAAGAAGCAGTTCAATATTTACTATACGTAATATAATTATGTCTTATTAATTAAATATATGATTAATTTCTTCTTAATTTACCCCATAAATCTGTGATTTTTTAAAAAAGAATTAAATTTTGATAGAACAAAAGAAGCAGTCATTATATTACATGTATAAATGATAATTATATCCTATAAATACATGTATATGATTGTTAAATCTCTTCTTTTTTAACCACTTCAATCTGTAATGTAATTTTTGAAAGGAAGGTAGTTTTTAAGTGTGTGATCTAACAAAAAGAAGCATTCATTATCATCATCCGATATATCCAACAGACAATTCAGAATAAAAGATATCCATCAATCACTTTCTAACTATACAGTGTATTTGTCAGACTTTGCTTGTTATGATGAATATTTATTGGCATTAATGTGATATTTGTTGTATTAATCACACATCTTCAAACATGTTTACATCTTGGATGTTAGTGAGTGTAATATTTAAAATGGTCTCCTTAATTGTGAAATCAAAGCTTTTTCAAAGATTGACAATATCCAACCATACCCCAGTTCAAAGCTTGCAGTATTTATCATAATATGCTGAAAGTTTTTAAACTTTGACAATATCCCAAGGTGTTGTATGTTTTATTACCTGTTACATCTGTATAGGTAAATTAGATTAGCATTCTAGAATTCTTGAAGGTCACTAGAATTATGGCAAACTGTAATCATGTTACATTGGTGCAATCAACTTAATTAGCTTATGTCATCTGTTAATCATCATGTAATGTATGAACCAGTAGTTGCTATTTCTATCAGCAAAATGTGGTTTTATAATTCAGAGGGCAATATTATTTCTTATTTCAAAAGTTTGTTTATTATTCAAAGGACTAAGTGCGGTTTTATGCAATTTTTGCCCCCTAAAATCAAAGTTTGAAAAAGAGCTTTAAAATAAGGTGAAAGATAGTTAAAATCATATTGGAAATAAAGGTGTAAAAGGTTATCACCACAGTGACGTCATAATGTAGAAATGACGTCATGAATATTGCATTATTTTGATAAATTTATGTTTTGTAGCAAAAAATGGGTGTTTTCCGATGGTTTTTCGACTGGGAAACATCGAGCGCAGGCTTGCTCAAGTACCATTTTTTAGTATAATATGTATAACTATCTGAAGAAAAACATATGTTAAAATCGCACTTGAGCAGACCTGCGCTCTATACTTCCGAATGCAAAATATAGAGCAAAAATGAGAATATCTTCATTTGTTTGCAAATTTGCGGGAATTAGGTCATTTAAGTGACGTCATAGATAAACAGCTAGTGAGCAATGATGACTAAAATCAAGATTAAAGTTACAGGCATCCTCTTTACAATGATTTGTGAAGATTTCATTTTCATACGATACTATTTAAAAATTGGTTGAAATTGGGGGCATATATTTGACCATATCGCACATAGTCCTTTAACAAATTTACATAAATGTATAGGACATTATACATGTAGATAATGTGAGATTGCCAGGTATCATCTAAAATTATTACCCTGACAAGAAAAAACACCTGTTGTCATGTATTGTTGAAAGTTTCTCTGTTCTATCACCCTCACCCAGAACATTTGTTACTCTATTGAAAACCACACCTGTTTTACTATACTACACCTGTTTTATCTATAAGACAGAAACATTACTTTTGATTCAACAATGATTCATAAAGAAGTGTACTGAAGAATTAATTTATTCCATGATGTATCTCGTAATTCTTGTCCAGATGAACAATCCCCCAAACCAGTTTTTAACGGTTTTTATATATTCTTTTGTATTATTGGTGCATTTTTCTAATGACTGAAACAGGGAGAAGGGGGTTGGGGCTAAAATAGTTTTACAATTATATATTATTATAGCACAATATAGGTTAAGGGCCAGGCATGGGGGGGGGGGGTATTGACCTATATTCCCGAAAATACGGCAATCATCTATTTGTTTGTATATTGTTCCTGTCATGTAGAAACAATTAAGAAGAAGAACTTCTCTCAAAACTTGTTTCTGTTCTTATGATTATATTAACTTGATGTTTTAACCCCCCCCCCCCCACCCCCCCCCCCCCCGGGTGTGCTGGGTTTGTGTTTTACTGATTTTATTTCCTTGGCAGAATTGAATTCCTAAAATATTCTTGTTTTTTTCTCCAAACTCTTTCTAAAAAAAAAAGTCCCAATATCCAATCCTGGAAATCATTTTTGATACTCAAACTAAATAATGTAGTTTGTGTAAATGTGATAAGTTTATTTAATGATAAAGAAAGTCTTTTAATCATATTATCATTTCATATTATTCCTTAGTTTTTGTATTTTGTTTTAAAACAAAATGATTGATTATACTTCCAAATAAATCATGTTTGTTTCTTTTGTGTTTCGTTCCTATTTTCTTTATATGGCATTCTAACTATTGAACCATATTTTAATAGTACATTGTAGATGAATATACAGACTTTTATTATTTACCTAAAATATTCAAATGTTGTGTTACAAAAAATATATATATTTAATGTAGTGGGCCATCGCTCCAAGTCGAATTTTTTTTCTTTTCATTAGTCTTAAAGACAAAATTATGGAGCACATGCCCACTTAATGAAATATTTCACATCGACATTTTAAGAGATGACACTTTCTGAAGATTTAGGTACTCCAGTTTTGATTATTATGTTTCAAGTCAGAGCTGGTTTCTGTTTAAGCGTTAAAAATATGAAATTATTTTATGATAATTGATATACAATGCTAAGAACGAATTTTTTAAAACCAGATGATAGATTTACTAGTAATTGTTATTTACAGAACTTTACAATTTCTTATCATTCATTGCTGATTCACACATCTTTTGAATAAAAATATTTAAAAACTGAAAATTTTCTTAAAATATCTAAATAAATTTTTGTTTAAAGCAATGGGCATTGGTGCCATCATATTCATCAATCTTCTCGCCCCGTTTGGCGTTTATAGATTGGTCGAAACCTACAGCGACCTAAGAAAAATCACGGACTGCACGAAATAATCATGATTATGTCCGACTCAAATTCCCGTAGAAGACAATGCATGATTTTCAATTTGTATTTAATGGTAATTCCTACGATGAGTACTGATGTCACAAGGGAGTTTTATTTCTTTGAAAATCATTTCTTCGAACTTTAGTTTCCAGTAATAAAATTGACCAATTTGCTTTTTAAGCTTTGTTCTTGGATCAAATCTTTATATTCCAACATAGAATTCGTTTGACTTTCTATGTTCACATATTTCTTACTAATATTGGAAGTATATGTGGGGACAATGAATTAGACACTAATTTAGATACTAGTAATCAATTTTAAAATGGCTATATTTTCATATAGAACTGGAAATTCATAAAAAACTGCTATTGAAACAGTTTTGATTGTGTTGATCAATATACCAATGTGATATACTCAGTATATCTTTTATGTTAAATAAAAATTCTGATTAATGGTAAAACGAAATTCAAGCTGAAAAGATCAAGATATATGTTGGTAATTCACGTATTTCTGAAACCTATTACACCGTAAGATTCCATAAAATTCACACACATTTTAAATACGAACAATGTATGATTTGATATATCAAAATGATATTATAGATTATGAGATAAAGATTGCAAAATGAATAGCAACAATAGTAGATACAAGATAAATAGAGAATGGATATTTTAACTTCAAAAAAATATTTTATACAACTTTTAAAATGTACAATTATTAAAAAAATTAATTGAAAAATCACCAATTCACAATGCACCGTTTTTAAACGTCATCCAGAAAACCTGATTGGGCTTATTATTATAAATGATAATTAAGTGTTTGTATGCCCGTTTTTATTTATTTATTTCTTTTTCTTTCTTTCTTTTTTGTTTGTTTGTTTGTTTGTTTATTTGTTGTTTTTTTTTTTGATGTGGAATTGATATAGAAGTAAACGTGAACTAAGAAGTTCTAGTTATAAGTAAATAAGTAAATAATTTATTATAGTGACATGTGTATATAGCATAATTACAAAATTCATTATACAAATATAACATCAATACACCCGGCCCAACGGGCACTTTCAAACTGTTACAATGTGAATAAAATTTTCATGTTTTGGGAGCAAGATGGCTTTGTCAAGTGTTTCTGTCTTAAATTGTATAATTCATTAATAAAATAAGCAATTTGGCGGGGGTAGTTACATATTAGGTCAACGAACAGAGTACTATCATTTATATTATTTTGACTACAGTTAACTCATATCCGATTTTATAAAATAAATGACTTCTCTGGTTATTAAAGAATGGACAACGTAATAAAAAGTGCTTTTCAGATTCGATTTCGTTAAGATCACATAAGCTACATATTCTGTCCTCCACCGGTTCTCCTCTGTAGCGGCCTGTTTCGATCCTCAGGGGGAGTTCACCGCATCTAAACATTGCCAATTTTGATCTGATGGGTTTTGGGAGATCTAGCGTGACGTATTTTTCGACTGTGTAGCTGGATTTAAAAAGGATATATGTACGAAGTTTTGGTATACTTTGGATATCGTTGTGCCATTCGGTTTCAAAATTTGTACGTAACTTTTCCTCTGCATAGTGTAAATTACAGGGTGTAAAATTGATGCAAGTACTTTCTATGTTTAACGATTCCATAGTATTTTTAACTTGGGAGCTCCAATTAGAACTACTGTTTTGTTCACGGTCCCAAAGAAACACACGCTTGATGATGCGTTCATTTTCCATGTAAATTAGTCGATTCCAGAGACGCAACATATTCATCTTGTGGCGGCAATTACAGCTTAACCACCCGCTTTCCCCTTGGACTGCTAGTTATATTTACCACAACATAAAAACTCTGTGTACGATTCATTATTATTTGATTACTGTTTTTAATAATTTAGTTACATGTATTCTGATGTGCTTTATTTAGTAGTTACATGGGTTCTGAACATATTTTATTGTGTAATTACACAAGAGGATTGAAAACAAGTTCTTGCAACTTACGTGTTCCTCTCCTAATGATAATACATACAATATACACAATTATAATTTTTATATTACATGATACTTATAGTTATTAACTTTATAATGGTAATATTCATAAATATGCGTTTAAAAAGTATTTGCGAATATATAGTAAATAGTGTTGATATACAGTATAAAAATAGCAAAAACAAGAAAAAAATTATTAAATCTTCCAGACTCTTTAATAAAGTTTTGAACTGCTGAAAAAATAAAGCAGTTTGTATTGTAAGACAAACTGTCACTACCCAAAAGAAGTAGTTACATGTATGAGGCAATGCTAGTTAGTTTCTATAATAACAGTTGGGAGAAGTTGCTCAGGAAAAATACTATTGACTTTATTTCCGAAAAGATATTAAGCAATGTTGGACAGCTACTCCTATCCTTACTGAACTATCCCTCAAAAGAATATATGTAAAGTAGGGTTACGATGTGTATGGGTATGACCCTCCCATAGTATCAATATCGTTATACAAAAACGAAAATACAACATTAGTTTTTGTGGATTTTCAGAGCCTCAAAGTCTCACGGAGATCTAATTAACATAAGAGTTTTAGTTAACTTAAGAACATTGAATCCCCATGCAAACTTTGAGTCGGAGTACATCCCATTCAGATTGGAATACCCACAGTTGTTGAACCACCAGGCCCCTTTGATGCTAACGGCGCAGTTGTCCGCGTTATAGAGGTCGTTGTCCCTATCCACTGTCGTAAACATCATACCGTTCAAATTCACTCCGGGGTCCGGCAAAATTATATTGTCCCCTGAAAATCATACGACATTGAATCTATATCAAAATCTAAACTGTTAGGAAGCAGCAAGAGGCAAAGAACTACTACCATATCCCTTTGGCAACAAGCTTGATATATGTCTACGATGAAATCTAAGGGTTTGAAGTATATATATAGACACCCAAAATAACAACTGTTTTCTTCAATGACTATCGTATCTATAGAAACTTTTTAAAAGGTCTGAAATGACTGGATACCTAATATTGAGTAAATGAATTTAAAACGACTCTTGGTCAAGATGTTATAAATATTATGTTCGGTTTGGGAGAAACTTAAATATTTAAACTTTAAACAGTCAATTTATCGCAACCTAAACGAGATTAATTACCAGTTAATGAATCCGTGACACTTAAATTAAGGAGACCGATTTTGGTTTTTTTTTGGGGTAAAAAATTACAATAGCAAAACTCTTTATTTTTAACCATATGCAATTTACACCAACTGTAGTATATTTGAAAAGTTTCAAGAAAATCTACCATTTGTTCTTTTAAGGGGCCTTCTCAAAATACAGTTACATTTATAGGAATATACTAGGTAATTGTCATTTTCCGCACTTACAAGCAGAATCAAAATACTACAATAGCGACTTTCCTCAAATTGTAATATATGATTAGTAATATCATTTTTAGCTCACACGTATAAAAAAAAATACCAAATTCTACCGTCTGTTTTTTTTTTTTTTTTTTTTTTGCTTTTTTTTTTGGGGGGGGGGGGGGGGAGGTCATCGCAAAATATCAAAATGCACCACATTTTGCTATATCCATTTATTTGAATATAAATGTCTATTAGTAAAATGGATTTATTCAAAAATTAAGAAAAAATAATCCTGACGATATAATTATTCTGTGTGTAAAAATTTTATAGGCGTACACTTTTTACTTTTCCTTACATGTACATGTTATTGTACGTACTCATACAAAGCTTCACAACGTCATAAAAGCACAGTGGCATTGCTCAACTACAGAACAACCGAAAATCGTAAAAAAAAAATTCAATAAAATATATGAATATTTTATCAGTATTTTGTTCATTGTATTCAATTTGATGAAATGTATAAATACACCGAAATATACTAGAATGCACAAAAACTCGCGCAATTAAAAAACTTAAGTCGGCCTCTTTGATAGTGCGAAAACTGGGCTTTAAATGTGAAAATGCTTATCATTAATGCATGTAAAAAAAAATAAATAAATAAAAACAATTAAACATATGAATTCGCTTCTTTACGCTGCAATATACAAGTATAGACATGCAAGTCTGGTTTTATTAGATTACGAAGAGAAAGAGTAGTTACATGTATATCCAGATTGCATAAGTCCTCCTACTGACATTTTTATTTTTTGTCTGATACTTGCATTCTTACTGATAAAGGGATCAGTAAGCAACTCATTTAACTGTTATATATTTTCTATGCCTCACCAGCGTCTCCACTGTACCCCCCGATGTGCAGTCGGTAGTTGGAGTCTGGTCCTCCCACGGTAAAGTTGGAGTACATGGCGTACTGTACGGTGTTGTCAGAGAACTCCAACTGTATCCACAGCACGGTCAGTCCTAGCGACGTCAAGCGGTGAATCTCACCCAAACCTATCGCATTAAGTAAGGCATAATTATTATTTTTTTTCTTGTGGAAAACATTAATCGCATAAAATGTGAAATCTACATTCATTTACTTTATTTACCGCAGTGGATGTATCATGAGGATGTTTGAAAAAAATTTGAGCAACAGAATGAATAGATTATCTTCATAATTGTCTGCTGTAAACTATTTCCACAGATTAGCAAAACAGGGAATAAAGTCCAAGATTGGCTCAGGTTTATGTGAATGATAAATCAAAAGGGCTTTGTCGACTATCGAACTGCAGGCGCGGATCCAGAATTTTTTCCTGGAATCAAGGGATATTTTACTTTACCCGGGAGTGGCGGGTGGGGGTCCAAGACATGTAAATTTACCATGTCAATTTAAGAGGGTTGAAATCTTCGGTCTGTCATCAAACTTTAAGACTTTTTTCAATATAGAGCCAATTTTTTTTTCGCAATTCGAAGTAGTTGATTATTGACTCGTTATTGTAGAGTCAACTACAATTGAAAATAGATATTAGTCTAAAATAGTAAAAAAAAAAAAAGCAACACAAGAACATCGATCGATCTTTATAAAAGACATTATCAACAAACACTACCGAGTTAATGGATAGTGAAATCATCTCATTTGTGATACAGCTGCTACATTCAAATCAAAGTACTGAAGTACTGAGGGGAGTTGATTTTATCGATTATCATTTATTTTACAATCAACTTATCTTGCATGGCAATTAGTTTCTAGTCTGTATTTGAATTACGCACTTTTTTATTATATTTTTTTATTATATGAATTTTTAGACTTTTCCGACAACAGTTTCGAGAAACCCCATATGAATCATGTTGTGTAATATTTAAAGATAGATTTCAAACTATGTATTATTATCGAAAAAATTCTAAAAAATCGTATGGATCTAAGCACTATTGATATCGAACTCTAGTCTCGTTCAACCAGACGCTCGGCTGTTTCCGTTAATCTCCGACAAGCAAGAGAGCCTCTCTGCTTGTCGCAGATTTACGGAGACAGCCGAGCGTCTTACACGTCTTACACTCTGGCGTAGGAACACATGAGACTTCAAAAATATCTAAATTGTTCGTATTATATAAAATCTGACTATTTTCAAAGTGTTTATAGATAAGTTTCCTTGAAAAACAATGCTTCAGCATACGTTACATCGAATTTTTCTATTATTTTCAAGAACTAAGTCTTGTCAGCGGCGAGGATTTGTGCTTAGGTCCAAACACTGTTTCACTTTCGGTTTGCCAGAGTAACTGCATAGGAGAGTTGATTAAAATCAACTCCCAAAAATTGTCTTACAGCTTAATTGAACTAAATAGGAATCTATGTACGGGTTACAATAAATTTGATATCTATTTTTCAAACCCCTTTAAAATAATTACGTGTATATAAATAATCAGGGTAATCATTCCAGCATACACTTTCATGTTTAACATGATAGCAATTTATTTATACTTAGCAGACGTCTGATGCAGCGAATCTTGATCTAAAATAAAAATTCCGAAGTCCGAACTCATACTTTAGCCGAAACTAGTCTTTGTCGATAACTTGGCGATAGAACTTTTACGGACTTATACGTGTATTATTATAAACCAATTAAATGCTTTCTATGGTGATTCTTAACACGAGTATTTTGATTGTAGGACCATTATTTTTATTATTATATTATTATTATTATATTATATTATCATATTTATTATAAATTTCTTGTTTAAGAGTAACTGATGTTTGAATACCTATCCAGAACTCGTTGGAAATCGATCCAAACCCCTTCTCGTAATCCATCCAAAGTTTTCCATGAAAATTCACCGAACCATCTGTTCTGCGCTGAATGATCTAACGAAATGAGAACAAGAGGTCACATGCCTTAAAAGTCTGAGTACCATAGGATATTCAAAGGAATCTCAGTTGCATTTAATCAAGCTTCATCCCAGAGTCGAAACCTTAGCAAAAGGGGCCGAAAACATTAAAATATGGTAATACCCCTTCCCAACCTAAAATCTTGCCACAACTAATTCTGGACTGAAAACTGTAATTTTGGTGAAAAACTTTAAAATAAAAAGAGTGCATGACTAGATATAAAAAGGTGCACGAATGCATGTCATATTTAAAATAATTTTTTCTCATCCCCATTTTGTTCAGTGCCTGCTTTTATAGTCTTTCATTAAAGATGAATATCATGAAAAGAGCTTTATGCTGATTCTAAAAATGCACTTAAATTTGTTAACAAAAGAACAAAAATGCCTTTTGAACATGGATTACCTAACCTCCACTCCAACAAGCCAACTAGATATTCTTCCCCCAGGCCATTTAAAAATTGGTAGAATGCCTTATTTTCTCACCTAATTTGCATACATTCTAATGTTAGCATATTTAAAGAACAGAACTCAGTCCTAGCTCAGCATATTCGAACAAAAGAAAAACAAAAATCAAGACTTACCCTAGGGGATATGAAATTTACTTAAACAATAAAATGCTTTCTTTGGTTATTCATTCGGGATATGAAGGTAGCGACATTGCAGGAAAAATACATAACCCGCGTAAGCGGGTTATGTTAATTTTTCCTGCAATGATCGCTACCTTCATAACCGCATGAATCATCAAAGAAATCATTTTATTGTTAATATTAAAATCTTTCTTTCACTAATTAATAAATTGATTATGAAAAGTTAGTAAAATTCACTAAATTACTGTTAATGTACGTTAGCTAAAAGAAACAGCCAAATCGTCTCTTGTGAGACTTTGAGTCTGGCATCATCATGATTATTTCGTGCAGTCCGTGAGTTTACTTAGGTCGCTGTAGATTCAGACAAATCGATAAACAGGGCGTGTCAATTTCAGTCCTGTCACTTTCAGCCGCTGTAGATTTCGACCAATCGATAAATGGGGCGTGTAAATTTCAGTTTGGCTGTTTCTATAGAGCTATGAATTGACCATATTTTTCCGTAAGAAAAAGAGGAAATTATGCATGGTAGATGTAAAATAAAATATAATTTTGTTAAAGCACTTTTTAATCTTTCTAAATATGCAATTGATTTCAATGCAGTATCAGCAGAAGAAAGGGAAATTTGTATACATCATATAAATGGACATTAGCACTATATGATCCTACCATAGAGTCAAAACCCCTACCACTCACACCTTATCTTATTTATTTTTGTTTTACTCAGATTGAGCCACCACCTTGCAGTTTCCACAAAAAGATCCCCAATTGTTAAGCTACACCTACATAGGATCATTAATTGTGATTTGTTTTGTATACATGTAGATGTGATTATTATGTAATATTTTTTTTCGAAAAGATTCCAAATAAATTGCTTATAAAATAAAAAATAAATTGTATATAAAACTTACGGTCCAAATTCTCCCATCAGCTCCTTGTTTGCAGGCGTAAGTGGTCAAGTCTCCGTTTAGAGTGACAGTGTAAAGTTGCTTTCCCGCGGAAAATTGGTCAGTAATGGCAGAGCAAGAACAGCCGTTTGTACACTCTAAAAACATACATGTATTCCTGATATAAAGTTGTGTATTTTATATCATTTAATAATATAAAAGACAAAATATTTGCTTTCTTATTAAAACTGTATGGTTTTATACGTAATATTAATTCATCATAGTTCCGGTTTACCGATGGCGGCTGAAGTTGTTTCTTGAGCCGTTGTATCTTGGTCCGCTGGTGGATTCTGTGTTTGTGATGTTTCAGCTAGAGGTTGCGGTGTTGCATTGTTTGTTGTTGAGCTTTCCTGTAAGAAAATTACATCAAAGATAATGAAAGCGATGCATTCATTTCAATATTTTTGGTGTTTTCGGATAGGATTTTGATAATTTTGTCTTCGATTAGGAACGGAAATTTTTCTAGAATGAGTGTAAATTATTCAGTTGTCCTATTTTGTAATGTAGAGCACACTTTCATCTTACAACAACAACAACTACACTCATATCGCGTTATTTCGGTACAAGAACAGAAGGCTTCCGTGGTATAAAAGTATCAAATTTCGTCTTCTACAAAGATTTTATTTCACTGAAATTTATGTATGTATATAAACCTTTTTTTTATTGGTCACTTGATTACAAGTAACGTTTCACATAATTGCATGTATAAGCTATAACGTTAGATCAATCTTACCTCTAAGAAGCGGCGACAGTTCGGCTTGTTGGTGGAATCCTCTCCCGGTGGAGCACTCCACATCCGGCATCGAGTGGAGGTGTGGAGGTAACAGACGTCCATGGCCAGACAGCTGGGGGATCCCAGACATCGGACGGCGCACCAAGTCACGGACTTCTTGTCGTCAAGCAGGATATCCTCCGTCTCACTTCCTGGAATATATCTAGAGTTTCTAGTGGAGAAAAAGAACAATTCTTGTGTAGTTCTACCTTGCAAGAAAGGACAGAATAGGGAAAGTGTTATGGCTGCGTTCAACAGAAGGGGTCTAAACATGTAAGACATGTTTATTCTCTGAGAGCTACAGCTACAAGAGAAGTGTTTCAAATCTCAAGTTTAAAGATGAAACATAAAAAAGGAAGATTCATCAATCAAAGTCAATCAAATTATGATGAAATTTTCGCCTTTTTGGTTTCTCTTTTGATGAAAATCTGATAGGCTATCGGCGCTTCGTCCCTTTATTTTAATATTCTTTATATAGATTCATTTTCTCTTTGTTGTAACTTTACTTTGTACGTGCGATTAATATTTTCAAAGAGTTTTTAAAAAGCCCACATCGATCAAGGATTTTTTCATCTGAATTCATTAAAACTAATTAAAAAATCAAATCAGAATGTTGGTTGTTTATCAGATAAAAATACATATTTTTTGCAATAATTGTTATCTTTAAAACAAAGTGTTAACAACGAAAGAAAGCATTTTATTTCTCTCCTAATCTCTCTTAATCATCCATATGAATTTAAAAAGGGACGTACATGTAAATTATTGCTAGTGCAATTAATATGTTTCATAGAAGACTTTTCATTTGGCGGACTACAACAAATTGCAGTACGTGCAATCAATGTTGCTAAAATTTCGATCAATAACGAAATAATTGAAGGACAGAAAAAGGCTCAAACGTGCAGATTATGAGGTCATTTAAAAATGTAGACAATGTATTTACAGTATATTGGATTTAAAAAAAACGTCACTCAATGTTTTGAACAGTGTTTATAAATAAATCTAACAGTTTTAATTATAAAATTCAAAGATTGTTCTGTGGTTTGATTAATTTTCGTGGGTATCAATTTTCGTGGATTTTCTAAAAACCACAGTTTCGATGATACGTAATTTCGTGGCCAATGATCCTATCAATACAAAATGTTAGTTGAAATTGAACTTCAATGAATATCTAATTTCGTGGATCAACTTAACAACGAAATCCACGAAAATTGGTATTCAACGAATATTGATGAAACCACAGTATATATAGTAGCCTAACCTGTTTTTTCTTATTCTTCTCGTTTATCAAAATTCGTGTTACAGCATTCCTTTTAAAAGAGTAAAAAGATCGTTCAGATCTGCATTACACCTTTGTTTGCCTATTTATGAGTCATAGATCTTTAGGGTTTGTTTATCTTTGATTTAAGGTCAGACGACACGTTCCTCAATTTTATATAACTTTTTTCCAGGAATTTGTTATTGATTCGCTACTACTTTGACAAGCTTTCTTGCAAAAAATTATTAGGATACCTTACCAGGCATTTCTGCAAGATACTAGAGTATGCATTTTGCAATATAATCTTGTTGAAAATACACTTAAATTGCTGACATAAAAATGTTTGGCATGTATATACATACATAGATAAATATATATGGAGCTCCACCTAGGCCTGGACTTGAACTCACTTAGCAGTGAGCGGCCACCTTTCTAACCACTCGGTCATCTAGGCATGCATACATTGAAAAATAAAATTTTAATCAATACAAAATGATTATAAATAATAATAACTTTATTGGAACTCTTTATTACGAGGAGATACAAAAATGTCCTCGAGGAACGTGTCGTCTGACCTTAAAAGGGGTTTTCTTAATTTCTACTCAAGGCATTGAATTGTTTTAGTTTCTTCTTATGATACAGCCTTTCTTTTTCATGCAAATAGTCATTAAGAATATTTCTACTAACTTTTTTGAACAACCGCTTTGTTTTTCTAAAATTCTTTATATCATGTTAATGATCATGTGTAAACCATGTTTTCATATAACTGAAATTAGTTAAATTTCAGTTGTATTTTGTAAAAATTGGTGTCATCCCCAATGCGTCTTTAGAACCTTTTGATTAGAACACAGCTGATCCGTTAAAAAAAAACACAACAATATCAATAAATTCTAATGTGAAACATTTTCACATCAAATGTTTTAGTTTTCAAGTTCTATCACAAAATGATAATCTTCTTTATCATCAACAAAATCATTGCATGATTCCATTTTTTCGGGATTCCATTTATATCAGTTTCTTGTGGCATTTGTTGATGAATAATTTTGTGCTACAATGATTATGAAGTGCGTATAGTACCTAAATAGGGTTGTGGAAATCACATTTAAATGTAGAAAATGATTATATTCTAACACCGTGTTCATACTTTATACAATACATGTACCTACATTGAAGCACTTTGAGCATGTGCTTTCATATTTATCTTCCGACACTGCATACTTGAACCATTATTTTCATTTTATTGGAGATGGATCATGATAAACTGCTGTCATTTAAAATGTAGATGACCATTTATAATTTTTGTTTTTCGACAGTTTTTCATGCCTAGGACTTTCTTATTTCAAATAAAACAGAACACATGTATGCTGATAAATGCATGTAAGACATGCAACAATTCATAGAAACGCATCCACATTTATAATTTTAACAACGAACAATTACAATATGATATTACATGTATTTACAATATTTAAATGCGAAAAACAAACGGGATGGATATTTTAGATTGCTAGCTGAGCAAATTTTCTGATCAAGTCTTTAATAACTCCATCTTCGGATTTGTTGACTTTCCTTTTCTTGTTTGGGATATTACATATCTTCTGCTTTCGTTTTCGATAACTCTGAAATAAAAAAGAGAGACGAAATAAAATAAAATTCAATTTATGATAAGATTATAACTGGTACAAGCTGTATTTGAAATGAATATGTAGTACATATTATATATATATATATATATATATATATATATATATATATATATATATATATATATATATATATATATATATATATATATATATATATATATATATATATGTACACGAATTTATCAATTTTATCAAATTGACGTTGATTTATAATTGGGCCTTAAAATAAGCATACCAGTGTAAACCAATAATAGGAAAGAAATACAAGTTGACAAGTGATAGAAGTAGGTGCATACTGCTTTATCGGTGGTCTCCTTGTCTTTAGTTGGCAGTGCAAATTCTGAAGCATCAGGCGCTGTGATTATGGCTTTGGGCACTAATGTCGGCGGTATCTGTTTAAAATTAAACATCAAAATAACATGCGAAAGAACAGTGCATAATAAAGTTCACATGCACCACTCGCTCGCGTGTACACGATGGTGACATTACGTACCTGTTTGCCGCTGGTACCCTGCCTCTGTTTTTTGTTGACTGGACCGTTCACAGAAGGGGTTATCATAGGATTCTGTATAATGAAAAATATCATATAATTTCTCTGTACATGAACCACAGCTATAGATGAAATTTTATATAAAGAAAGAAATCGTAAGTAGATTTGGTGTTATATATAGCAACCAACTTTAATTCGCGTGTGGATAATTTTTCTGAGGTTTGGAATATCGAGTTTTGTCGTCGCAAATATTTCTCGCCGTGAATCAGTTCTCAAATGTTTCTGGTAATTTCGGGGTTCAATACAATCTCTTGGTTGCGAACCAGTTTTTCTACGGAAAATATTTCGCAAAATAAAGTGATCGCGCGAAATAAAAAAAAAAGTTTTACTGTATTGGAAATCTACATACATCTTTTGCTGGATCTTTGTCCTGAGCATTGTCGGGTCTTGATTTTTGATAAGGTTTTCTCCTTGATTGTCTGGCGTGCCTTTTGTTCTTTTTGATTTGGAGTGAATTTCCGCTCACATCTACAGGATCTGTCGCCTCTTTTCCTGTGATGCTTGGAATCTGTGCGATTTTTTAAATTATTATTTTAATTTATTTAATGCAAAACGAAAGCAACATATGTTTGTAAAATATTTTAAAATTAAAAGGACACGTTTTATAACTTACAGAGTATCTGATGGATTTTAGCATCAACGAAATTTGATCTTCTAAATTCTGAAAGAAATGGAATGAAATATAAAAAGTAAAAGCAACCTCCTGAGAAAGATTGTGAAATTCAGAGGAGTTGTAAGAAAATGATACATGTAATAAAATACAAACCAACCTTCAAAGGGGAGCAAATCTTCTGATCTGGTTTGGTTTTCGGTGACAGTTTTGGCTGCATCTATCAACAAACAAACACTCAATTTATTCAGGATTGACCATGAAAATGCAAATATTGATTATTTATTGAATTTAGCGACAGTAAAAAAGATCCGTAATGTTACAGAGCTAAACTCAACACCAAGAACACTGAAACCTAAAATTTCAATAGTAAACAAAAATATACCGTTTCATCAAAATAATTCTTACTCCGAAAATAATTAGAATGTAGTCCAAATGACCTGCATTTTTAAAACAATGTATAAATAATATATGTACCTGTACGCGCCATGGTTTCTTCTTTACTTTTGGACACGAAGGTGTGTTCTATTAAAAAAATATATTATCGATGAAAAGTTTTTACATGTTATACCCATTGTTACTCAGTAGAAATTTGACGAAGATACTTAGTAAAAGCAGTATAAACATATCAATCTGTTGTTTTAAAGGGGTGCTATAATCATGACCAAATTAGAATATTTAAACTCTTTTGAAAAAGAAATCACTGTATACTAGTGAAATAATGAAATATCAAAGCTGAAGCATTTAGGTTCCTTTCTTTCTGAATACATTAAATGGTAAATGGGTGGATGATTTGCATTTGCATTGATATTCTTAAATCTGGTTGGTAATTCATTATCTACTCTGTCTCCTTAATCTAATACTGCACCACACCTTAGATTCAAACTGTAAAGCATCATTGACATGTGACATTGAACACAATGACAGTACTGTAAATACCCTTACACAATGACAGGACTGTAAATACCTTTACACAATGACAGTACTGTAAATTTCCTAACCTTGTCCCCGGCTCCAGTCGCACCCTCTCCGCGAAGGGATACCGCCAACCTCTTGATTGAGCGGCAACACTCTTCAAGGTCTAAATCATCTATACTCTGAAATAAGATAAGATATTAACGTCTGCATATTTTGTTTGAAAGGAGAGCGTAACTGTATTAATCAAATCAATAACTAGAAAATTTATTTTTTCTATATTTTTATACCATTATTCTTTAACGTCTATTAGAAAAATTGTTCATTCTCCAGTAATTTAAAGAAAGATGCCCTCTTTGAATCCAACATAAACAAGAATTCAATCATATTATCATTGAAGTTAATATAGTGATAAATGGTATCTTACGCTAACTGCAATTTTCTGTTAACGCATATTAGTATGTCATTCATGGAGAATATCTCGTAGCTGCTACATAGAACTATAACTTTTGTTCGTCTATAATCATATGTTTGTGTTTTTTTAAATGAGTATAGTGCTAAAACAGTCCATAAAGCGCTCTTGAACATATGCAAGAAGAGCAATTGCACTTCATATCGCCGTTAGCTTGTGTAACGTATTTGCCTGCATTTGCAATAAATAGTTGGCAAATAAGATGATTTCTAATTTTACTAAAAAAAAATCAAACAAAGTTAACGATTCAAAATAGTAAGAAAAAATATTGTATGATTTGTTACCCTCTTATTCGATGTTGATGTCATTTTCTTCGACTTCAAAATCTAAAACTTTCCTCAAATTGCAGTAGTGAACTTCTTGCGGGTATGAAATGTATCCACAACAAACGTGACGTATAAAGTCATTGTGACGTCACAATAATTTTCGGCAGCCAATAAAAAACGTTGTTCATTTTTTTCGGGTTGTACACGTGTTACACACGTCAAAACACCATTTAGTCTAATTTTTCAACTCAGCCTTTCAAACAAGTATATTGAAACAATTTTTTAAAAATCTGCTTTTTGATTTGTTTTATGCTATGGTAATCATTCTTCCTATCCCCACTTATTTTTATAACAAACGTATATATAACATGCAAGTACTACAGGAACACAATATATTCTCTTTGGTGGCCCATGGGTATGGAGAGTAGTTAAGAAAATAGTATGTACGTTATCCGGGATGATGTTATTTTTTATTTATTTAATTTTCAATGGTCGCTATTTCTGTGTTTTCCTAACCAACTTAAAAATACATCCTTACGTTTGTTTTTCACTATGCTAATCGACCAACTCAATGTAACCCCACCGACTGAAAATATATCTTAGAAAATAACTATAACTTTCTTTGTTCCGTTGTGAGTCCAGAGTCGTAGCTATATAGTGAATATATGTTGGAAATTCAATAATCTACAATACTGGTTAGTTTACAAATACACTCACCATTTCGACCACTTTTTGATCAACCATTCATAATATTATTACATAACTTACAATCCTTTATGCTTACAAAATACTCTAAAGCTTGGATACATGTATCAATAGTATCAGCCTATATCTGTAGGACCAGCAAGTGCCCTTGCTTTTGTCCTTTTTTTTTTTTTTTTTTTTACATCCAAGTTGAATTTGTTTTCTTATTAATGTGCTCACCCATATTAATAATGTTTTCAATATATAATATGTTCTTTTTAAGTGCAGCTCAAACTGGCGTATAAAACAATCTAGAAACAGCCAGACTGAAATCTACACGCCCCGTTAATTGATTGGTCGAAATTTAAAAATGAGGGATATAAAGGTGGCGACATTGCAGATGTAAAAAAAAAATTCTGCAATGATCCCTGCCTTTATACCCCGCATGAATAATCAAATAAAGCATTTTATTGTTATACTGTGTATTTACATCTTTCTTTTAACAAATTATCAAATTGATTGTAAAAAGTTAGTAAAATTCACTAAATTACTGTTAATGTAAACCAGTACGTTTGCAAAGAAACAGCCAAATTGTCACCCGTGAGATTTTGAGTTTGACACCATCATGATTATTTCGTGCAGTCCGTGATCTTTCTCATTTCTCAGGTCGCTGTAGATTTCGACCAATCGATAAACGGGGCGTGTGGATTTCAGTCTGGCTGTTTCTGTAAAGCTATGATGTAAATTTACATGTATGTACTCTAAGAAGACATCTAGCTTCATGAAGATAAAAGTTTCCTGGTGTTAAGGTAAATGTTACTGAGATTGTTTTATTATTACATTTAAATCAAGTAGCTTTATGTAATGGTAGATATGATCGATAGAAGTTGCTATTGTTTCGCGTCATGTTTCCGTTCAGTTCACGTACGTAATGGTATTGTCTCAATATCCCGCTGTGGGGACCGGTAAATGCGGCAAAAACTTATGTCATTGTCTTACTCTTAAGGAACATATAGTAGAAAAAAGTGAGACTGAAAATGTATGGAAGGGAATTACCGCCAAAATTCTATGTATCTTGCTTTTATTCTTATTATGCTTACTTCTTTATTCTTCATTACATTTAGACTTGCATGTCACTTTATTGTTTTCATATTCATGCTTATCCAATTTCACTTTGATTCTCTTTGATCCTTCATTGTTTGCTTAATTCTATGTTGCAACATTCTCTTATTATTTGTGTAAATTCTTTCTTCTATCTCTGTTACAAACGTGAATTCAAACACGCAAACCATAAAGCACTTTCAATAAAGACGAATACATGTTGCATGAATTTATTGCTGCATTATGACGCCAGGCGGCAGTGTGCGCGCTACAATCGCTGCTCCCCGAAAAAAACCAACGTAGCTAGCAGCTAGCTAAATGTGGGATGTTTCGCACCATGGCATTTCGCTCCAATGTTTATATGTTCAGATCAAGAAATGGAGGGGAGGTTAATGTACTAAGGGATAATTTATAATTTTGTTTGCCGGGGAGGGGGGGGGGGGGTAGGTCGAGTTCTATTTTCAGTAGGTTTACTTCATATGTGAATTTAAAAAAGTTTGAATATTCAAGGGTGGTGGGGTGACTGGACCCCCCTCCTAAAATAAAATAAAATTCTAAGTCTGCCCATCAGTTATATTTATGAGACGATATAATCTTACACTCATAATTAGCACCCGTATCATAATTATCATCATCGCAAGCTTGATATGGAAGTCGGTCAATTCAACTATTCATTTAATCAGGACGACATGTATGAGGTTCATGTCTCTAAGTTACATGTATCATAGCCGAAACACCTTCAAATCTAAACATGGACATTCAGTTACATGTACATGATTTTTATTAAAATAAACAAACCTACAATAAGCACGGTTGTGAGTGATACATACACATTTTTATCACTTCAAAAATCTGTGTAAATAAGAAGCATACATTATTACTGTTTTGTATTTTGGAAGAAAAAAAATATTTTATTTAGAACTTTATATAAGAATTTTTATTTAGATTTGATTTAGATTTTAAACCAAAACGCATAAACAGTCATATCACATACCGTATTTTAATCTCTCTGTCTGGTTTGTTTTCGTATACTCATTGTGTAATTAATTCACTGATAATTTAGATTCGTTAATTTTACCGCGTTTACTTCTGCGACTCCACCGTTCTGTGCCGAATCGCAAGAATATAAAATCGCGTGCACCAAACTTAGTTTTCATATCACAAGTTCAAAACTTTTAGAAAATAAAATAAGTGAGATTTTAAAACCTGCAGTTTTATGTTTTTTAACCCGGAATTTCACGCGGATATTAATTCATCGCATTTTATCAGGGATACACAGTACTGTAGCCTAACGAGAGGTACATAGTGATTCATGCAAGTGATAATTTTCACACGTACTGGAGTACAAGAAAAGCTACTTCTAATTATTTCGTACCCCAGTCCTTTTATTGTTTTTCAAAAACATCTTTAAATTTGGTTTAAATTTATTTCTATTTCATCTACATATTCCGCGGGTACCTGTGGACAGAACCGTGCATCACCCCACCTCTTTTCACCTCAAATGAAAATAAAGTCCTGTCGACAAGTACTTGTGACATGTTCTTCTTCTAAAAATTAAGCGTTCCTGCAAATAATTTGCAAATAATTTGTTACTGCATATATATACGGTACAACTTTGCATTGCGGATATAGAATGAGATCAGATCCACCCCCAATGGAAAATTCACCCTTATTTAATCAACCAATAAAAATGTTACATTAAAAGTTTAAATATTTATCAATTTAAACTTAACTGTTACATAAACTGTTATAGTTAAGTTTAGATTGATAAATTATAAACTTTTAATGTAACAAAAACATTAATACAAAATTATCTCTCAGATACCCCCCCCCTCTGATTTTTTTTAGAACCGCGCGGAGGCATTTTACATGTACACAAAAAAAACTCCGTATCTTTTTAAGTCTGCGTATATCGTGGCTTGTTAAAAGTTAATTATATTAACATGTATTTCATATTCCTATACTAAGCCCTTAATTTGAGATGTTTTCACGAATTTATTAAATTTATGCCATTTGTTAGTTTCGTTTTAATAAATTTTCGGGAGCAGCAATTGTAGCGCACACACTGCCGCCTGGCGTCATAATGCAGCATTAAATTCATGCAACTTGTATTCGTCTTTATTGAAAGTGCTTTATGGTTTGCTTGTTTGAATTCACGTTTGTAACAGAGATAGAAGAAAGAATTTACACGAATAAGAAGAGAATGTTGCCACATAGAATTAAGCAAACAATGAAGGATCAAAGAGAATCAAAGTGAAATTGGATAAGCATGAATATGAAAACAATAAAGTGACATGCAAGTGAAAATGTAATGAAGAATAAAGAAGTAAGCATAATAAGAATAAAAGCAAGATACATAGAATTTTGGCGGCAATTCCCTTCCATAAAAATGAGCTTGTCCAAGTTTTATGGCACCGAGATATGAGACTGGCTCAAGTATTGAAAGCCGAACAACCCTGGTCCTTGGAAGTGAAGGATTAAGTTTTCCATCTCAGTGAATTGTAGTGATTTTTAATAGAACAATTTCTGTAGAGTCATTAGATGTAGGTGGTGGTTGAATTTTTCAATCTAGTTGTTACCTCTTTTTCACGAACTAACAACTCAAAAAATCATGAAATACTGTATTTATTCTATATATAAATATACAAGGAAATCTGCGAAATCACATAGCCACAAAGCTCTGAAAAAAATGACCCCTAATATTTTGTAAATGATCAAAGAATCTCCACAAGTTAACGATAAAATTAAAGTTTTAAAGATGTATCATAAAATGGTTTGTAGTTCTAAATTCAAAATTGTCATGGAGCTCTAATCAACATCAAAGTTTTGGTTAACTTAGTGGCATGATTCCCCCAAGCAAAATTGGCGTCGGTATACCACCCGTTCAGATTGGACAACGTGCAGTAATTGTGCCACCAGGCGCCATTGTAATAGACGGCACAGTTCCCGCCGGAATACAGATCGTTGTCGTTATCTGATGTCGTAAACATCATGCCGTTCAGATTGACTTCGGGGTCAATATTTATCATTTTGTCTCCTGAAAAATAGAAGGACCTTCAGCGTCTCAAAATGTACTACAAACAATTAAAAAGCTCTAAATACATCGTCGAAACTATATAGTTAGTTTCGCTAACGGTTAAAGGGGCATGGTCACAATTTTTGTCAAATTCTATTTTTCTGTTTTTATTATTTACAATGCTTCAGGAATGCATTTCTAATGACAACATGAAATTTGAAATTCAGTTGTAGATTATAAGCAAGGTACAGGGCTCACAATTCTTTGTCATGTAAACAAGGCTCGTTCCCTGTTTTTGTTTACATAGGTTCAATACGAGGGTCAATCCAAAAATACGAAGACAATTGGGCTGTCTATCATAAATTTTTATAAAAGTCATAATTAACAGATTAAATTATGCAACAACACATATTTTATTGATATACGAAGTTTCATTCCATTTGATGAAAAGGTTATTTAGTTATTTTAAAATCAACATTTTTGTCACCACGGCGCACGGTAACATTGAAAACACGACGTCAAGATGATTTAGATTTACGCACAGGTATTAATAGAAATTGCCAATCTTTATACCACCCTTAGTCTTTTGTGCTCTTCACCATACAATTTAAATCGTCACTATATCACTTGACGTCTAATTTATTCACATTTGTTCAAAAATCATAAGTTTGTTCGATCCTCTAAGTTTTCTTATTTTTAACCGCATGTCTCTTTGTTTACAGTAAGAAAATCCCTAAATGTCAGATGACGTTGTTTATTCAGTCAATTTTAAGGACGTTACTTTGGTTACTGATATCTGTTCACCAAATTTATATATCCCGTCATTATTTGGTACATAGAATATCATGACAATTCATAATTTTAAGTTTCAATAATATTTGGTTTTAAGCACAACTTATGGAAATATTACTTTCAACAAAGTATGGTTTATTGTTGACAGAATACTAAGTTTGACTGTTCGCCGTGACCTCATTCTTGAAGGATTATATTCTAAATATTTCTTAAAAATAAAGGAATATAGTATTAACTTTTTCTATTTTAAATTGTTGGAAACAATTGTTAAATTATGTTTACTAAATTAAAAACTCCTTACTTAAGCATTGTAAACACTAAAATCGGAAATATAATTTTTAACCAAAATCGTGACCATGCCCCTTTAAGCATAAATAAACAGTTCCTAACGTTTAACACATTCATTTTAGGTCTAAAATTGGAATTTTCACTTCAACATTCAAAATGTAAACAAATCTTTGTTTACATAGCAAATAATTGCAAGCAATGTAACTCGCTTATATCTCAACGACTGATAAAATGTCTTTAGTTACTGAATCATTGTAAACATTAAAATCGGAAAAATTATTTTAAACCAAAATCGTGGCTATGCACCTTTAAAGGCTTGAATAGTCATTATATGCTAGACTTGCTGTATGTCATGCACTTTGAGCTTGATAGCTAGTTAAGCAAGACAACCGGTGTATCCCCGTAATGGATATGTGATCATGAAAGCATTCATTTATCCATACAAGAATATTCGAAAAAAGAGTTCTAATTGTCCTTTCCGATATATTTCATTTTATCAAATAAAATATAATCATGTTTTATATTTTATTTGATAAAATGAAATATATCGGAATTCTAGTATATCGAGTATTCGAAAATTAATTAGAATTTTTTTCTATCTGTGCATCACTCTATACAAAGTAAACTACAAGTCCTGATTTTGGGCTTTGAAAGTGTTATGGCAAAGCTGTCCACACAAAGCAATTTGGTAATGTAGGATAGATATATATAGGATGTATTGATTATATGCATTCATCTTGTTTAACCATACATGTACAATACTAAAATATTATAGAAGAAAATAAAAGAATCTACTTTAGACCTAATTTTAAGTTGTAGTTTGTGCAAACCTCTCTATATATGATTGTTATAGTACATTGTACTTGAAATATCTTATTTTATATTGTGCCTTATTATAATAATTTTATATACATAAAACGCGTTATTTGATTGGTTCTAGACAATCTCGTGTCAGGGTAATAAAACTTCATATTTCTCTGTCATCGTCATCATATCCTACGCCTTCGAAAGTTACGTGAATTTTCATTTGAAGCGCATGGAAAGTCCCGAGGATGATCAATTCTAAAATTTTATTGGATAAAAAACTTATTTATGTCTCTGATAATATCAACATTTAAATTACTTTTTATATCAACATTTTAATTGCTTTTTATATCAGAAAACTAACATAAAAGAAATCAGTAACCATTCACTATGTTTTTGCTTCACGAGAGTTAAAAAAAACTATTAGAACCTGGCGTATTCTAAAGTAAAAAAAACCAATTTAATGCATGATAGTAAAGGAGATAGGAAGATTTATTCAGCCAGAAAAATCCTATTTCCCTCGGGCGTTGCCTCTGGAAATATGATTTTCCTTGGGAGAATAAATCTTCCTATCTCCGTTTCTATCATGCAATAAATGCACAACGTATCAATTTGTTCCAATCATTTTTACATAAATTACTCTAATCTAATTGTTGTGAGATTAGATGAATTAAAGTAGATCCAGTGTTCTGTGATGTCAGACTTTATTGTAAAACTTTGAATAGTTTTATTTATTTTATGTGAATATAATCACATGGATGTAATTAGAAATACTGTTAAGTTCAATTTTAATGTTATCCTAAATTTCCAATTTTTCATACATTTTATCTTGCTAAGGGGAAATCATTCTATTTCTGACTTTTCTCTCAGTTGTATGTCTAAATGCTATATTTTTTTAATCCAAACAACTAGTTTTCTAACACAGTTGACAATAAAATTAAAAAAGATAAACAAGTTTCTGCCTACAACAAAAAGTACGGTTTTCTGATGCTAAAATATGCTCTAGTTCATGTTTATCTGACTTCTCAAAATGTGTGATGAAATGTATATTTTTTCTAATGATTGGCGAAATTTAAGTCTTTTAAGTTGAAATCAGCTGTTCTGTTTTTCAACTTTCATCAGAGAATTTTACGAGTATGGATTGAGTTACCTTAAATGCAAGTCACTCCAAGAAGAGCGTGTTAAAAAACGATTTGTTAAGATAAAAAGTAAAATAAAGCAACAATTCGAATGAATATGTTTGTATTTTGATAATTTTTATAACCGAAACAAAGAATTTACTATCTAACCTGCGTCTCCACTGTACCCTCCTATGTACAGGCGGTAATTAGAGTCTGGTCCTCCCACGGTAAAGTTGGAGTACATGGCGTACTGTACGGTGTTGTCAGAGAACTCCAACTGTATCCACAGCACGGTCAGTCCTAGCGACGTCAAGCGGTGAATTTCCCCCAAACCTACAGGATGTTACAGTTAAAAAGATTGGCTCGAGAAGACTTTTTTGCTGCATGGTTAAAGACTGGTTTGTTATTCTCGTGTGGGAAATAGAAAATTAGGAACTAAGATTGAAATTGAATCTTGTTCTGAAGTACAAAAATTTTCTACTGAACCAAAAAAACAAACAAAAAACGAAAAAAAAACAAACCAGGAATCAAGTCCTAGCTACATGTTTTTTATTTTAAGACCATTTTCAGAGAAAATATATTTGACGTTTCCTTGACGACAATGACTATTGTATCAAATATTCAACATGTTACAGTAACTTCTATTTCGCTTATTTTCATTCAACGTAATTAAGAGAAGAAAAGTCACGTGACTTAAGAAACAGTTTTGTAAAGCCCATAAAATCGACCTTATTAATTATAAATAATAGAATCTTATTTTTGCATTAGGTAAAGTTTTCAGTCGTAATATCAAATGATATAGTGTGATCAATTTAAAAAGGTTTTTTTGCGGCATTATATCCCTAAATTCATTATTTAAAATATATTTTCCTCGAAATTTTAAATAACCTATCCAGAACTCGTTCGAAGTTGATCCAAACCCCTTCTCGTAATCCGTCCAAAGCTTTTGATGAAAATTCACCGAACCATCTGTTCTACGCTGAATGATCTGAGAAAAAGATGAACGTTGAATGCAGTATAAATTCTGTAAAATAATTCAGTGCTACTGATACTTAGTATTTCATTATACCATTAAACTAGACCTAGAATAAGAGCCTTAATTTCTGTCACAAATTTTTCACTCAGTCTGAGCCAAAACGGGGGTATATGTCATTTCATAGTTTTTCAACTACACTTAACTAGGATCGTTTAACGGGATTCATTTTGTTAAGATTAATTTTTTTTTCTTGAAAAGATGCGAAGAGACATACGGTCCATATTCTCCCATCATATCCTTGTTTGCAGGCGTAAGTGGTCGAGCCTCCAGAGTAGAGTTCCGTTCCGGTGGAAAATTGGTCAGTAATGACAGGGCAAGAACAGCCATTGATACACTCTAAAAATGCAAGTTCTTGGCTGATTGTAAGTTCTGTATCTAATACTCAGAATAGGACAAAAACAAATTTCCTATAAAACTGTAAAAAAAACCTATAATTATTGTTAAAACTAAGATGACGTCATCACATCAACGGCTTACCGATGGCGGCTGACGTTGTTTCTTGAACCGTTGTATCTTGGTTCGCCGATGGATTCTGTGTTTGTGTTGTTGAAGCTAGAGGTTGTGGTGTTGAGTTGTTTGTTGTTGAGCTTTCCTGTAAAGAAATACATCAAAGATCTAATAAAACAATAGTGTTGGAAGAAAGCGTATTAAAGATAAATTTCCCGAAATGCAAACTTCAAAGTTAGATTTTCCGAGATTACAGTTAGAATCTTCAATTTTAATGTTGGAATTCCCAATTTTAAAGTAGGAAATTCCTAATTTTATGCAAATAAGTATAAAAAAATATTTTAATCCAATCTTATTTCGGTCGTTTGATTTTAACAATTGCAACTAACGTACATGTGTATCACTTAGCTCTCTAAAACGGCGGCAGATTGGTTCGTTGGTGGAATTATCCTTCGGTGGAACACTCCATATGCGGCATCGAGTGGAGGTTTGGAGGTAACAGATGTCTATGGCTAAACAGTCAGAGGATCCCAGACATCGGACGGCGCACCAAGTCACGGACTTCTTGTCGTCAAGCAGGATATCCTCCGTCTCACTTCCCGGAATATATCTAGAGTTTCTAGTAGAGAAAAGGAACAATTCGTGTATTATCTTACCTTTTGACGAGGTAACAAAAAGAAAAATAAGACCAACTGTGTTCAACAGAAGTGATCTGGACATGGCAAAAATGTTTATTTTCTCTGGGAGAAGATCAAAGTCAAACTGTATGTTAACTATTTCTCAGATCAAATATAAGATATAAGGCAAAAAAAGAGCCGTTCGATATTATTCAAGATTTAATGAATATTCCGCTATGTTAGTTTTTCTATTAATTACAGGCATTGATAATTCGAACTGGCGTTAATGCTTCGGTGAACGTTTGTCGAATTCAGTAGCTAATTAGAGCTGCATGTATTGTCGGAATACGGAAATGCATTGGTACTTTTTGCTTTATTTCAAGCATGCTAAAATAAGTAATAAAAAGTAATCAATTCGCTCGTCTTAAATCAAAGGTTTTATTTTTCATGTCGCTTTTTGAAATCGTGGCAAAACCAGTCTCATCCAGTTGTATGGTTCTAGTTCTAACAAGGAACAGCTCGTCTTTAGTATTTCACACAATGAAAAATTTTTAGAATCCTTAACACACTTTGAAAAAAAAAATTCAAAGTGTGTTAAACAATATGAAGAAAAACGCTATAGCTAATTATTACGATAATATCGAATTTGCATTGCATGACAGTAGTAACAATGGTAAAATATATTGGAAATTGATGAAAGATTTATTCCATGTTAAAGCAACAACAGAAACACCCCAACTGCAATTTCTTGAAAATGGACGATCTAAAATTAGCTTTCTCAGATATTGATAAAATAGAAATTTTGAATAAATATTTTTCATTAATTTCAAATATTGAATCTGCGAATCGTACATTACCCAATTTATACTATATGTGTAATAAAAATATTTCAGACATTCAGAGGTTCAAGAAGTTTTTGACATTATATCAATCTTGGTTGTTAATAAGGCCCTATATGTCATATGCATAGAATGTTGAAATATACAAAATTTTCCATGTCAAAACCTTTATGTATGCTTTATAACAAATCACTTGTAGAAAATTCATTTCCAAATAATTGGAAAATAGCCCATGTATTACCGCTCTTTAAAAAAGATGATCCATCTGTTGCAAATAACTACAGACCGATGTCCCTGCTAAGCTGTGTCAGCAAAATTATGGAAAGAATAATTTGTAAACATGTTTACAATTTTTTTCACGAAAATAAATTATTCTATGAATACCAGGCAGGTTTTTTGCCTGGCCATTCCACGGTATTTCAACTATTAGAAACACAGCATAGTCAAAAGTATAGATGGGAAAATGGGTCGTATGATTTTTTGTGATTTGTCGAAACTCGAAAGCTTTTGACAGGGTGTAACACGAAGCTTTAATTTGTAAACTTCAGACGTATGGTATAAGTGGACATCTTTTACAGTGGTTTAACAGTTATTTAAGTAATAGAACACAAAGAGTCATGTACAAAAACAAGTTGCCATCAACCTTATGTATTAATGCTGGTGTTCCTCAAGGGCCAGTATTAGGTCCACTACTATTTCTTATTTACATTAATGATGTAGCAACGAATATGTTATCATTCTGTGGACTTTATGCTGATGATAATTCATTACAGCATTGTGATTTATATACTAAAAAATTGAAATTGTATTGAACCATGATCTGAAAATTCTCAGCGACTGGTCTGACAAGTGGTTATTAAAATTTAACCCGTCCAAAACAAAAGCTGGTTTTTTTCACAGAGAGACATGTAGAAGAATTTCCAAGGTTATTTTTTCAAGGGTGTCAACTGGACTATGTTTCAACTCACAGAAATCTTGGATTATTTTTTTCTAACGACCTAAGTTGGTCTCAATATATTAATGATATAATAGTAAATAGTGCATATAAAATATTAGGACTTTAAAAAAACTACAGGCTACTCTAGGTAGAACAAATTTATCAAAAATGTATATCACATTTATTACACCAGTTCTTGAATATGCTTCAGTAGTATGGCAAGGTTGTAATATGTTTTACATGGAGAGATCAGAAAAAGTTCAATTAAGTGCTGCAAGGATAGTTACTGGGTTACCCATTTTAGCATCTACAGAATCTCTCTACACAGAAACTGGCTGGGAACCTCTTGTCATGCAGTCGACGTAATAAGGCTAAATTAATAACCATGTTTAAAATTCATACAAATCAAGTACCCGAGTACTTGAGCAACATTATTCCTCCTGTAACAAAAAATGATTCAAAATATCACACAAGATATAGCGAAAAGTATATTGTTCCAATCAGCAGATTAGAACTGTGTAAAAAATCTTTTGTACCTGACACAATTCTGATTTGGAATTCTCTCAATTTAGAAGTTATGGAAGCAACGTCTCTCAACATATTCAAGAAAAATATTACTGAAACTATCCCTCAACCTCCGAAATATTTTTCATTTGGTAAACGCACTATCAAAATTTTATATACCAAGTTGAGACACAACTGTATTTTGAATTATGATCTGTATAGAAGAAACATTATTGAATCACCTAATTGTATTTGTGGTCAAAAGGAGGATGTTTATCATTTTTTTTCTTTGTATGCAAGAATTATGTAATTGCTAGAAACTTTTTAATAGGCTTGAAGAAACAATCTTAATTAATTCACATTTGCTTCTTAATGGTAGTGACAATTTGTCTTATAAATAATACAAACTGTTTTATTTTTTAGCAGTTAAAAACTTTATTAAAGAGTCTGGAAGATTTAATAACTAATTTTTCTTGTTTATGCTATTTTATACTGTGTACATCAACACTATTTATTATTTATTCGCAAATACTTTGTAAATGCTTTTTTATGAATATTACTATTATAAAGTTAATAACTATAAGTAACATGTAATATTAAAAATGATAATTGTGTATATTGTATGTATTATCATTAGGAGAGGAACACGTAAGTTGTTAGAACTTGTTTCCAATCCTCTTGTGTAATTACACAATAAAATTTGTTAAAATCAAACTTGGGAACAAAGCAACCCACTTTGAAAACTTTCATACCTCTTTCCCCTAACGAAAGGAAGGATAAGCTAGCTGTAATTAAAGTACAGCAATTTCAACAAAACGAGCTGGCCAAACAATAGTTTCTCCCATGTTATGTTGAAAATCTTTAGGTGACGTGTCTAAACATAAACGCTCATCTCAAATTTAAACCAAACAAGTCACTTCATTATTGAAATAAGAGAACTACATTGTACAGACATGTAAATATTATCAACTAAAAATAGGCTTTAGTGTATTTTTTTTCTCAAACTGATATTCTAAATAGATCATACTGTGTTTGCCCCAAGTGCCTGTGCAATCAACACTGATCAAGAGAATCTATATAAACAAAAAAATATCGATTCCTCATTGAACTCACAGAAAAGTTGGCGAAAATAAAATAAAAAAGAATCTTTGTGTATTTGGTGTTTTTTCACCCCCCCCCCCCCCCCCCAATTTTCTTATGCTTGATTCCATGCAGGAAAAAATATCGCGAGAAACAGATCCACTTCGCGAATGCTACACTATTAAAAATATTACGTTATGTGCGACGCCTCTTGGAGTGTCAGTACTTTGATCTTGTAAAAAAAGAATACTGTACTGGATAATTTTGCCAGTGGCAAGATGGTATTTTTGCAGCTGTCTAAGGTGCATGTCCCAAAAAATTCAAATAATCATATGATAGACCCATTTTTAAAAAAGTTTATAACAACTTTTATTATTGATGTATCTCACCTTTCAGGGGAAATATTAGTACCATTGAAATTCTTACGCAAAACTTAAGTTTTTCACACAGGAAAAAATATTTCGATGGGATAGCCTATTTAGAATTTTCTACCGCAAAAAGAATTTCTTATTGAAATTTATATCCCGATAGGGTTTGAAAAAAAACTCCCATAGAAATTTGAAATTCAATCGAAAATCTTTAATTTCTACAGGAAAAAAACCCAAAATTTCTGTATAAATTTCCAGTAGGAAATATTTTTATTAAATAGGAAATATAACTCCGGTAGGTTTTTTTTTAACCCAACAGGATTTTCCAAAAAATCCTTTAGGAAAATTATTTCTCCTATAGAAATTATTTTTCCTCCATTGTATTTAAATTTTTAAAGGTACCTTTCTCACCTTTCAGGAGAGACGCACTAAAAACAAAAAGTGGTTATTCAATATTGTTTGATAATCTCTAAGCAATGGTCTATCCTTCGGTGGACACTTTTATGGTGCAGCAATGAGTTTTAATGTCGGGATCGAAGTTACCTTCAAGTTGGAAAAAAAGGCGGCAAAATTGACATGATGGCATCTATTCTTGATTATCCAGCAAGAAAAGTTTTTGTTAAAGATTTGACAAAATGTGTTCGTTTACAGACCCAAGGGGTCGAGAACGTAGGAAAAAAGAAACAGAAAGAATGGAAGATTGAGTGTAATGGAGTTGAATTCATCGCCACGGTGGTGTGGATGCAAGGACTTGTCACAGAGGTATGCGATCAGCCCCCCCCCCCCCCCCGTTCTTTATTCTGAGATATATTGAGTTATTGACAATTATCATTATCAATGAATATTAGATAAATTTCAAAGTTTCCAAACGAAAGAGGTCCAGTACATTCTCTTGATCATCTATATTATATATGATAGCTTTAATTATAAATATGATCTGAGCTTTTTTTAGGCTTGATTTAGCCATTTTGTCGTACATTTTTCATGAAAGTGTAACTTTTGCAGCATGTTTAAAAAATGGCACTTTAGTGCAGTGATAGTTTTTAACGTTAAATTGTTCTGTAAACATTAATTAATGCACATAAAAATAATTCTCATCAAAGTGTTTCTTCTGAAGAGACTTTGCACTAAAATTTTTAAAAGCTTTGGGACAATTCATTCATGACCACACAGTTACTTCTTGAATGAAATATAAATAAATGAAGTCAGTTATGTCAGATAAGAAAAATATACCGTGAGGTCTTGGGTATAGCACGTACTTGTGTATAATACGCACCCCCTTACTGCAGGTCCTATGTATAATATGCACCCCAAAAATATCAAAATCGACGACCGTCATTTTCCCCAATATTATCAATGTTTAATGATAATTTCAAAATCCAAGTGTAATTTCTGTAATTTTGAGATCGGAACATAGCCAAACATAGCCAAAGTGATCAAAATCTGTGGCTGCCATTTACCCTAAAACTATTGATGTTCATTGGTAATTTAAAAATTCGAACAGAATTTTTGTAATTTTGAGATTGGAACATAAGTGATCAAAATCGGTGACAAATTTATCCTAGCCTATCGATATTTAATGATAAATTCAAATCCAAGCGAAATTTTGTGATCAAAACATAGCCCAACGATCAAATTGACGGTGTGATTTTCCGAAAGAACTATCAATTTTTAATGATAATTTTACAACACGAGTGCAATTACTGTAATTTTGGGATCGGAGCATAGCCCAAGTGATATATGTGTTGGTGTTTCATCTAAAAAAAGAAAAAAACAGCCATTTTTTATCATGATTAAATGGGCGGATTTAAGTAAAGATCAAATGTTTTTTGTTTTTGCAATTTTACATAAATATGAGTGTATGATTTACATCGGTGTCAAATGACATCTGACACTTCAATGATGGTAAAGAAAGAGATTTCTATAGAATGGTGGAGAAGTTGAAGATCATCAATTATGCTGAGACAAGTGGCAACCGAGCTGGGGGGGAGAGAATTCAAGGTCAACAATGTGAAAATCAAAACAGTGGCGGCTAAAGAAAGACTGGCTTCAACAACTCCCAAAGACACAGATGGAGGAACAGCTCAACGCTTGGATCCAGGACGTGTGTTAGCAGGGGGTTGGAGTATCTATGGTGGAAGTAAAGATAAAGGCAAGGATCATCACCAAACAGATGAAGATAGCGAACTTTAAAGCACCCCATGGATGGCGATACAGATTTTTCTGGCGGCACAACCTATCCATGAGAAGAAGAACGCACATCGCTCAGACAATACCAGAAGACTATGAGGACAAAGTCACAGATTTTCAGCGATTTATTATACAGCAGAGAAAGAGGAATGATAACGCCCCTGTCCAGATCGAGAATGCTGACCAAACACCACTAACCTTCAACATTCCACACACCACTGCAATTGCCACCAAAGAAACAGATCTATCAGCATTAAGACAAAGAGGAATGAAAAGAACAGATTATTTTACAGCTGTGCTTGCATGTACACTGATGGAGGGAAGCTGCCACCATACTTCATCTTCAAGAGGTAAACCCTGCCTAAAGAGAAGTTTCCAGATGGAGTGATAGTTGGAGTACACAAAAAAAGGATGGATGAACGAAGACCTGATGCAGGACTGGATCAAGATGTATGGGAGAGAAGACCGGACACAGCTAGCCAAGCCTGCTTGTATTGGACGCCTTCAGATGCGTAGTGTCTTAAAAAGTAAAAGTCTGGGTGTAGTGAGGTACCTTAATAAAGCTATATAGCTTTTTCAAGCTAAACCTATAGCTAAATCAAGATATTGTACTGGACCTGCAAAACAGCTTTAAAGAGACTATAAATCAGTGTATCAAACATGTCCATCCCTAATCTCTGCAATATACACGGGTTGTTTAATATGGGTGTTATTTTAGTTCACCTGAGCGGAAGCCTCAAGCTGTCATGGGAGCTTTTCTGATAAAAATTTGTTTTCTGTCAGTGTCAGTCTGTCTTTGGCGTTGTAAACTTTTCACATTTTGTCTTCTCCAAAAACTGCAAGGCTTTCAAATAACATGCAACTTTATAGAATCACAAAACGAGGTTTTTAAAAAAAGAAAAAATATAGAATTGGTGGCATATATCAGATGTGTACAAACTTAGATAGTATTGATATGAAATCATATTGATGAATTGCGCAGGGTAAAGGAACTTACTATATAGGTACAAACTCTATATGATAGATAAACAAGGAGGAGGGTTTCATGATTCTGGATGACAGTACAGGCAGAGTCAAGGTGGCTGGATACAACAATATCCCCTTTATATCACTGTCACTGGCAACAGGTGGGTAATTTTGTTAATTGATATGTGAGTGAATGACATTACATTGTGTTTGACTGAAAGATATGGAAAGTTCTGGTCTCAATCTGATTTAATTCAAACTTCCACAGTAATTTTGAATTGTCAGTTTTCATGAAATTTTGATTCATGTTCTTATGCAAAGAAATATTTTTCAGAAGTGCAATACATTATTTTTAGTAAAATCAATTGAACAAAGTACATGTAATGAACCCCCACCTTCAAATGTTATGACTGGCTTTGGAAAATTTTTGAAAATGGAAACCAGTCTATTAATTTTTTTTTTTAAATCAAATTGCTGAATTCATGATATCACATATCTCAATATCTTCAATTAATGCCCTTGTCAAGCCCTGAGTTGTTCATATAAGAGAATTTAAAAATGTATAGTTTTCTCTGAATGTTATATAGATAATTTTATTTAAAAAGCCCTTGCCTGCATGGTGTTGAATCCTGTCATGTTCTTTTATAATCATGCAGATTACTGATTAATTATGATATTTGAATTAAATAAACAGATTAATTATCTTTGGTCTTGCCTCCCCCTGTAGGACAGTATGTAATGGTCATTGCCTCGGTATCCCGCTGTGGAGATCTTCCTGTGGTTTGTGCATTAAAACTCCAGAGCCTGACACAAGTGGAGAATGCCGAGAGGTCATGGTCCCTGGAAGTCATGGACCAAATTCTCCATCTCAGTGCACTAGGCTAATTCTTCAAGTGATGTGATAATTTTTGTGTAAATGACCATAAAATGATTGAATTATCATTGGAGAGTAAAAAAATCAATAAATATTGTCATTATTATTATTTATGAAACTATATGTTCAACATTCACTATATTGATTATTGTATGTAATATTATAATCTATTGAAAATATTGATATAATTTGATTGGACATATATGTATAAAATGTAAAAGAAATATTTTTACTATGTAACCTCTACTTTGTCTGTATAAAATACAGTGTAACACACATTGTGTTGAACTACAGTGTTTTTGCATACTTGTGGTATATTAGTGTAACTAAGGGCAGATAACTCTAAAAATGTTTACACATGGAGATCCAGGATGATGTCCAAACTAACAGCTGTAGATAAAAGCATGGTGTCTGGGAGACTGAGTGGTCTGTTGACCTACTCCAACTTTGTACATGCTGTGTCAGGAGCCACGGTAAGCATTAATCGCCTTTGAAATTTTGTTTACAGTATGTCAAATGTGTGAAACCTTTGTATATATATGTTCATAAAACTTCAACAGTTGTGTCAGGAAGCCCCTAAGTCACAAACTTACCTAGTTTTCCCAAATTTCTATGTCACTAGGTGTGTAACTGATTAGTTCAGTGGTTATACACGATACACAAGATGTCCTGTGTTCAATCAGTCATGGATGAGACTTGACTTTTTACCAACTTTTTAATGTTACAAAAATCCATCTGAATGTTATTGTTTACTAATGCACTTTAAAATGTTAAAAAAATTGTACACCATAACATTGAAATTGAATTAAAGTATTCTTGAATTTGCAAAAAAGCTAACTAAGGTTATTATGTACTATGTAGTTATAATGCTGAAATTTATATGTATCTTGTGTGTGGCATTTGAAACAATTTTCTACATTGTTGACTTTATTGTTCTTTGTAGGGCAGTGTGATCGCCATGGCGGTTTTTTACCCCCTGGAAACTGTCAGAACAAGATTACAAGGTAATTAATGCTTCCAAACTACTACTCTTCAAATAGGCTGTCATTTACTATTGTTTCATTTGATTACAGTTATTTTGTTGGATTTGAAGTACATATAAATAGTCTTTTTTTATGTACTAGAAATATGTATTTCATAAATAAAAACACTCTCTGTTGGTTATTATTATTTACAGTTCATGTAGGCCGACAAGCCAAACATGCACCAGTGGAAGCCCTGGACATAATGAAAGAAGAGGGCATGTAAGTTGTTGCCACTTACTTATTAGCTTCAGGATACATTACCATCAACATTGAGATAATCATTGGTTATAAAAATGTTAATAATATATATCCATTTCATAATTGAATTATAAATGTTATGTATCTAATTGCAGAAATCTCTTTGTTAAACAATAACATTATATGTTTAAGTTATTTGAATAGACAATCAACAATAAAAAAAATCTAACTTTAACTTCTCCTGCAGAGGTTTATTTTACTGTTGGGAGTTTGGTCCACAGTTCATATGCTGGCATTAAATTGCATTTGAAATTGTCATTGATTAAACTGCTTGGATATAGTTTTGTTCATTGACTTGTATTTGCTTACTAGTTTTCTTATCCAATAGCTAAAAAATACACAGTTGATGTAAATATTATAATGAACTGACAAATGACTACTAGTTTATGAATTTAGAACTACCGGTAATGGATGAATTTAAAGCTAAAAAAATCAATGTTTGAAATATTTGTGTGTAGATCCTCCCTATACCAGGGTCTCTTTCCTGTGCTGGTCACGCTCTGCTGCTCAAACTTTGTGTACTTCTATACATACAATGGTCTGAAAACCACCTTACTGGAGGAGGGGAGCAAGCCAGGCCCTGTCAAAGACCTACTGATGGCCTTCGTGTCCGGTAGTTAACTGTGTATTTTATATGATAATGTTCAGGAATTTTGAGATTTTGACAATTGATTTAGTGATTAAAATTATTTAATTGAAAGAATGGAGAGAGAGAGAGAGATGTTACAATATCTATTATCTACATATTGAATTATACTGAATTTTAAAAGTAAAATAAGTATAATACATCAATCTAATTAAAATTAGACCTTTCATCTTTCATGTATTAAGGATCTTTCACGAGCAGTAACTATACATAACAGAGAGCAAGATGAAAGGTCTAATTTAATTAGATTGAATAATACATGTACATAATACATGTAAATGTGTATATACAAGTACACGTATGGTTTATTTTTTTAAGTTCAATTGGTATAAATTTAATCTATAGTTTCTGCTAAAAAATTTGTAAAGACAGTGCATTTACAGGAACTTGTTTTTTAAATATGAATTTAATCATTTAGGTGTCATTAATGTTGTGATCACAAATCCTCTTTGGGTTGTCAACACAAGGATAAAAATCCAGGGACTGAAATGTGGCACTGAGAAACAGAAAACAGCACCCACCACTCTTTACAGGGGGATTATTGGTAAGAATTAATTCTGTCCAAGGCAACTAACAGGCTGATTTCTAATTGGATCTGAGATTCAAGATTTTCTATCTTATTCAAGGGAAATCATTTGGATATGTAACACGCCTCCTGAAAACTAAAAATTTTACATTAAGGCAGTATCTTAACAGACAGTGGGAGATACTTTTACATTTCACTGTCATTGGTATTGATTGAAGTGAAGAGTCAGTGAAAGAAGATAATCATTTTTTAACCGGGTTTTCCAACGGAAAAATCCGGTTATTAAAATGGTGAAAATGGCGGGCGGGCGTGCGGGTGGGCGGGCGGCTGCCAAAAGGGTACCCTCATTGTACGGATAACTCCTCCTACAGTTTTCAAGATAGGAAGTTGTTCTTTTGCAGATCAATTGTACATATATCAGAGGTGTGCATATTGGTAGGATTTTGATTTCCGATAATTTATCGAAAAAATACCAGCTTTTGAACATAGTCATTTTTTGGCAAAATATTGCATTTTTATAGGGTACCCTCATTGTACGGATAAATCCTCCTACAGTTTTCAAGATAGGAAGTTGTTCTTTTGCAGATCAATTGTACATATATCAGAGGTGTGCATATTGCTAGGATTTTGATTTCCGATAATTTATCGAAAAAATACCAGCTTTTGAACTTAGTCATTTTTTGGCAAAATATTGCATTTTTATAGGGTACCCTCATTGTACGGATAACTCCTCCTACAGTTTTCAAGATAGGAAGTTGTTCTTTTGCAGATCAATTGTACATATATCAGAGGTGTGCATATTGGTAGGATTTTGATTTCCGATAATTTATCGAAAAAATACCAGCTTTTGAACATAGTCATTTTTTGGCAAAATATTGCATTTTTATAGGGTACCCTCATTGTACGGATAAATCCTCCTACAGTTTTCAAGATAGGAAGTTGTTCTTTTGCAGATCAATTGTACATATATCAGAGGTGTGCATATTGCTAGGATTTTGATTTCCGATAATTTATCGAAAAAATACCAGCTTTTGAACTTAGTCATTTTTTGGCAAAATATTGCATTTTTATAGGGTACCCTCATTGTACGGATAACTCCTCCTACAGTTTTCAAGATAGGAAGTTGTTCTTTTGCAGATCAATTGTACATATATCAGAGGTGTGCATATTGCTAGGATTTTGATTTCTGATAATTTATCGAAAAAATACCAGCTTTTGAACTTAGTCATTTTTTGGCAAAATATTGCAGATAGGGTACCCTCATTGTACGGATAACTCCTCCTACAGTTCTCAAGAAAGGAAGTTGTTCTTTTGCAGATCAATTGTACATATATCAGAGGTGTGCATATTGCTAGGATTTTGATTTCTGATAATTTATCGAAAAAATACTAGCTTTTGAACTTAGTCATTTTTTGGCAAAATATTGCAGATAGGGTACCCTCATTGTACGGATAACTCCTCCTACAGTTTTCAAGATAGGAAGTTGTTCTTTTGCAGATCAATTGTACATATATCAGAGGTGTGCATATTGCTAGGATTTTGATTTCTGATAATTTATCGAAAAAATACTAGCTTTTGAACTTAGTCATTTTTTGGCAAAATATTGCAGATAGGGTACCCTCATTGTACGGATAACTCCTCCTACAGTTTTCAAGATAGGAAGTTGTTCTTTTGCAGATCAATTGTACATATATCAGAGGTGTGCATATTGCTAGGATTTTGATTTCCGATAATTTATGAAAAAAATACTAGCTTTTGAACTTAGTCATTTTTTGGCAAAATGTTGCATATACATGTAGGGTACTCCATTTCACTGGATAAGGGTTGACATGGATTATGGATACAGTTTACATAAAAGAAAACCCGGTTTGCTGTCACATTGACAGCTTTTCACTTGTTTTGCTGTTTGAGATGCATTTATGGAAGGAAAAAAGATGAGAAATTCATTTTGATTTCTTATTAGATTTAGGTTCATTATCTTTGTACATGTACATACAACATGATGTTGATATCTGTCCATGTTTGATTTTAGATGGTTTATGTAAGATAGCGTCACAAGAGGGTCTGTCAGCCCTCTGGAATGGAACGGCAGCATCCATAATCCTGGCCTCCAATCCATCCATACAGTTCATGGTGTATGAAACAATCAAACGATACTTTCAGCAGTTTTTCAAATCAAAAGCAAGTACAACCATTTCTATTTATTGTTCCAGTTGTTCTATTCAAAGCAGATTTACAAGTATCACTTGGTGTTTAATTCATGCAAGTTATTTTTTGTTTTCAAACAAATAGGAACTTAGTGGCTTTTTATACTTTATCATTGGTGCAATATCAAAGATGGTGGCTACTGTTGCAACATACCCTTTACAAATTTTGCAGTCTCGTTTTAGGGTAAGCTTGTGGTGATGAAATGGAATTTACGTTAAAAATTGACACGAGAATAAGTTCAGATATTTTCTTCAGAAATTTATGTCTTGTGGGGATAAATAATATCTTGTCATTTTTAGCTGTTAATGCCATGTAATTAGGACCATATATGATGCATTTTGAAATCTTTGTTTTAAGGCTGGAAGTAAAAAGTCGGATCATTCCAAGAAGATCACACAAAGTTTGCTGAATATTATCAGGTAATAAAAACACTGTAAATGTTAAAAAAAATGATTCAGTGCTAAACATGAATATCATAAATCTTTGTAGCAATGTGTTGTCTTTCACAATTATGCATTAAAAATATCTTTATGATGTAAAAATAATGAAATTGCACCACGAAGACAGAAGTGACAAACAAGCATGCTAGTTCTTGCCAAAGAAGTACAACACAAATTTTACAGAGTCCCAATAGAACAATAGTTTAGTAATATTCCTGTAATACCATTTCAAATTTTAAGACAATTTTAAATAAAAAGAGTGATTCGAAGAAATTTTCAAATAGATATTTGTAAAGTTATTTAGACGTAAATGTTGAAAACCAGTCCAACTTTTCCCCACAGATCGGAGGGCTTCCTGGGACTATACAGAGGTATGGAGGCCAAACTAGTGCAAACAGTACTGACGGCCGCCCTCATGTTCCTTTGTTATGAAAAGATTGCGGCATTCATCTTCAGAATTATGGGGATAAAAACATGACAATATCAAGAGAATCATGCTTCCTGACTTTAAACATTTTAGGTTGAAAGTGATTCCTTTCTGTTATGTTGCCATACCTTTAACAAACGCCATTTATATATACACTTATATTTTTTACATTATGTGTTAAATTTTGTTACAGCTTGTATTGCTTTAAAAACTCCTGATTTTATTATATTAAAATTGATTTTAATTTTTGTTAATGTTCTTTTGCATTGATCACATCTCCTTTTAACATGTTATGAACTTGTACATTCCCCCGTAGTAACTTTCATGAAAAACTGATATAGTATTTGTTTATGCAGTTTTCTCCATAATTTTAGTAGGTTTTCTGTTGAATATGTATTTTGGGGAAAAGGGATCAGATTGAATGAACAGATTTAACAAATGGAGCAAATTAGGATTGGTAATTTAAAAGCCATTGGGTGTGCCAAGTATAGAAAAGAATGTCCAGAGTTTCCTCACTCTTTCGCCCAATCTGGCTCATACTACGCCCACAAAGTAACCAAGTTTCTAGGTATAAGGTTAAGGTCATTGCAGAATTACGTACAAAACACTGTGCCGGATAATTATGCCAGTGCCAAGGTTGCATTTTTGCACCCGCGTAAGAATTATATTTCCTACAGGAGAATGATATTTCCTGTAGGAATTTGCTTCATACAGGCAGTTTTTCTATAGGAAATTAAGAATTCCTATCGGATTTTATCAAATCCTATCAGAATTGAAATTTCTATAGGAAGTTCTTGTATTCCAATTGTACATTGTATCTCACCTGACAGGTGAGATACAATGATAATAACGGTGGCTGTAAACTCTCAAAGCAATGGTCTATCATATGGCTTATTTGAATTTATCCATATATGCAGCTTAGACGGGTGCAATAATGCCACCTTGGCACTGGCATAATTATCTGGCACAGTGTTACAAGGAAAATCCTTTTCTGGATCATACACTAGTACCCTCTCCCTTTTGTCCAATCTGGCTCATACTTCACACATAGAGTGTTTTTGGTCAAAGGATGTGCAGTGACCTTGAACAAAGTTTCTATGTCAAGGACCAAGATCATATCGGACACATAACAAAATCTTTGTACGAAGCTTATTTTCTCTCCCCTGACTTCTTTCTGGCTCATGCTTCACAAAAACAAGATATTTTAGATGAAGAGTGTGCAGTGATGTGAAGGCCATTGCTGATATCTTTAAAATTCAGGTTTGGGCCATTTTCCAATTGGTTTAATTTTGCAAAGATGGTCACCATCTCAACATTGGTCTAGATTTCCGCAGTCTATTTTATAGTCGTGAATAATTTAAAATATCGGATAACAAAATATATGATTCGTCAGTCTGACGTTGTTTCTGGGTATCATTTATTATCCAACAAGAAATATTTACATCTCTACTCGGATTCTCCACCACTATATCAGAACGCCTCCAGTCTATTTTATAAAAGTCCACTAGGGGTTATATGGAGTGTTATGATATTTAATTTATTTAGATCCTCGAGATCTTTGTTCCAACATGCCCACACCTGGCGGGTGCCCTAGCCAAGGTGTTTCCGGAATGTCTCCTCCTCTACATGGAGAGTAGGCCGTGTCCCAGTCTGTATAAAAAGAGGAGGCAGGAAGACAGCTTCCAGATGACTACTCTTTTATTTAGATATAACAATTTAATATGACATTTTAACAATAAATATCAATATTAATTACAATGAAATTGATCAACATTAATATTGATTACAAAAATCTCTGAAAATAAAATATTATTTGAACCCTCTGAATCTATTAACTTTACTAATTTATCTAACCTATAAAAAGAGGAGGCAGAAAGTCAGCTTCCAGATGACTACTGGGGAGCAGTGTTTCCCGCACCCCTATTTTATACGCACGGACACTGCGCTACAACATTCTCCTCCCAATAAGTAAATGCGATCAAGTGCATACTAATGATCTGACGCACTGTGGTCAGTAGTAGCATTTTATTTAGATTTCGGTGTCGCCAGGCTCATCACTGGACTTAATAAGTTAACACATTTCTCCATGAACATAAATAAACATACGCTATCTATATTACGCATACACTTTAACCAATTTCTATAGAATTTCCGTTATGATACTTGATTGTATACACTGTGATGATCACCTGCCACCAGTTGACCAGGATCGTTTGTATCACAAGAACAGCATGTACGTTCTAATGTGTCCAAATACTTCCTGGCCATCACAATACCGGAATTATACCAAGAACTTGAAATATTTCTGTCGGGCATCACTGTCCCGCTTAATGTTACATTTGTATTTGCAGCGTAAAAAAATTTTTTTTACGCTGCAAATACAAATGTACAATGATACGCGTGTATAATTGTTTCGATCTGAGTAATATGAAGAAAAAGGTTATTTTATTTTATTTTTTTCTTACCAGTTTGTATCAGCAGAACATCGTTAAACTAAGTACTATAGTCTGTCCCAAGATATTTATGCTGCATATTTGAACGATTTTTAATAAAAATACACATACCTGTGACTGAAGTGCAATTAAAATCGATGAAAGGGAAAATTCCCAAGATAACTTCATTCACACATTATCATTTTTCCCTCGTAAAAATTCACAGGAACGAAAACAGATTTCCTACGGAGATTTATAATGGGGAATGTTGACATCTTTTCTCCATTCGGAAGTACTCGGGACCCCTCGTGCAATTTTTCAACGTTATCATCCGGGCGTCTTCATCTCCTTGGCAATGGAAAAACCTCGTAGACTTTTTATTTTTAGCCGTGTACTGATACCCGACAAGCTAGAGGGGGCGTTTCAAAGGGGAAATCTTGGGATTTTTTCATACTATTGAATGAACATCGTCTGAACCAAGAGGTATTTATAAATATTGAATAATTTAAGAAAATATGCGGCAAAAATATCTTGGGACAGACTATAGTTAAGGTAAGAAGAAATTTAAGGTAGACTGGTTTATGTATTACGTTCATATAGGTATTAACTGAATGGTGGTGGCCATTTTTATACAATAATTGTCTTCTTAGAATAAAGAGCTCTGTATTTGTTCAAATTTTGAATCTAAGGTATTTGGAGGTTTTCTTGGGAGTTGATTTTAATCAACTCTCCTATGCAGTTACTCTGGCAAACCGAAAGTGAAACAGTGTTTGGACCTAAGCACAAATCATCACCGCTGACAAGACTTAAGTTCTTGAAAATAATTAAAAAAAACATTCGATGCTATGTATGCTGAGGCATTGTTTTTCAAGGAAACTTATCTAGAAACACTTTGAAAATAGTCAAATTTTATATACTACGAACAATTTAGATATTTTTGTAGTTTCATGTATTCCCACGCCAGAGTTAATATAGTCTTGTTCAACCAGACGCTCGACTGTCTCCGTAAATCTGCGACAAGCTTGTCGGATATAACGGAGACAGCCGAGCCTCTGGTTAAACGAGACTAGAGTTCGATAGTGCTTGGATCCATACAATTTTTAGAACTGTTTCGATAACTAATACATACTAGTAGTTGAAATCCATCTTTAAATATTACACATCATTATTTATATGGGGTCTCTCGAAATTCTTGTCGGAAAAGTCTAAAAATTCATATTGTAAAAAAGTGCATGCGTAATTCAAATACCAACTAGAAACTAATTGCCATGCAAGATAAATTGTTTTTAAAATAAATGATAATCGATAAAATCAACTCCCGTCAGTACTTCAGTACTTTGATTTTCTTTTCCAATAGATAGGAAATTAAATCTCGTTTATATATAATTTTCCTCGATATTTTATTCCTTATCTATTAACATTTAAACCAGTTAGTTCCCAAACTTAGAGTACATTACCAGGCTCTTTTCGGAGCTAGAATATTTCGAATTTTCCTTAAAATAGCACACAAAATGCATTTAAATGCTTATAAGTAAAGCCATACTATACATTTTCAATTGAACACTTTATATATAAATAAAAAATTCATATTTCATAAAAAATATAATTATGAAATTACGAAGTGGAAATCTTCACACTGTGGAGATAGGGAAAAAAATGGAAGATAGGTTGCGTCTGACCTTAAAATTATAAGGCTTGATGTTAATGTTTACAGTTCTGGGGTCTGCAAGAGGAAACATAGATCTTATGTTCTACTACTTGGGATCTATGTCAGAAATCAAACAGATATAACATCGCTTTATTAAGAGGAACATATTTATGAAAATGCAAGCCTTAGAAGAGACTAAAACAAAATTTTAAACCCGCCATAGAAACATGAACAGATGACGTAATGATAACTATCGTCACAATTCACTGGTTTTATGTCCATTCTATTTCCACAAACAGGCGGCTGCGTGAAGTGTGTGGAAATGGAATGGACACCAAACACGTGACTTGCAACGATGCAATGATACAAGCACATGCCAGTTCCGAGGTCTGTTCTGTGCGGTTTCGGTCTTTAGACTGAATGTATCACCTCCACTGCGGACAATAAGTCTTCTTCTTTTTTTTAACGGGAACGTTCACACAACAGCGGCATATGTCACTTTCCATGTCATCCTTTTCCCGTTGAAATCGATACCGTATTAACCAGAGAGTGATGTTGACTTGCGATCCTGATTATGTGCAAAATGCCTAGAGCTGATAAATCAGCTTAATTCTGCAAATTAACAATCTGTTCATATAAATATTGATGAAATGTAAATATTCCTACGCCTCTATGAGATACAAATGGGAGTTTATTGTCAACCTTCGACCAAACAACATTACTTGGTATAGTTCGAATCGTTTACGATGGCATGAAGAGCCACAACGTTATATCGCAAAAGCTCAGGAATTTACGAAGTTAGAAAAACTTATTGTCCCAAAGAAACCGAGGTGTTCAGAAGGAAAAGATGAATCTGTTTGGGAATCTGTTAAGTCCGTTGAACAATTGTCCCCCCGGGGAGAGGGTCCCGGAAATGAGTCCACAACTCCTGAAAATCATGAGTTTTTTCAAAGCACCGGATCCACCCGAGATCCCAGCGTGGGAAATAGGACTGAAAATCGCCTTCTACATTCCGTCTATTGTCATTAACCTTGTCGGAAACAGTCTGGTGATCTTGATTCTGGCTTTCAACAAGAAGATGAGAACCACCACAAACTTACTTATACTGAACTTGAGTGTTTCGGATATATTGGTCGCCTGCTTCTGTTCCTGGATTCATTTGGTCTCACAAGTGACAGCTGGTAACCAGTGGATATTTGGCGCGTTTATGTGTAAATTCAGTTCTTTTGCTCAAGGTAAAAGTTAGATACCATACAATGTAAATCATTTTTTGGGTGACAACAAATGTTCTCTTCATCTGTCAACATAAAGGGACGTTGTGGCGCGAATTTATTATAAAAGAGTGAATAATAACATACATTTGTATATACGAAATTTAAACTTATCCGAGGTTTCACGCATTCTTATTTATCTTTTTAGTCTTAATAGCTTAAAGGCCGTTGAAATTGTATTGGAATTACACGTGGTAACAAACAGGGTTGGTTTGGACATCGAATTGAATGTCACATGATTGCGATTACCATTTAAAATTAGTTACAATTGGAGTTACACAGTAAGAAAAGAATTGAAATTGAATGTTATATATTATTTGATGAGTGGAATCAGAAATCTACACGTATAAAGGGTCCATCTTATTCGATGTATTTACAAATAATTTATTTGTAAATTAATGAAGAAATCGGGTTTAATCGAGCGGCAGCTTGCTCATGCAAGATATCGTGCTGCAGTACATATATTCAGCGCTGGCATGTTCAAAGCGTTGTGAAACTCTATATTTTGTGTTGGGTCAAACAATAATTGTATTTTTCTTTTACTTTAACACAATTTTATTACTTCTGAAAATCGATTTTTCAAAATTAAGTATTTTTTATATAAACAAAATATATTTAGAAATAGACACATTAATGGTTCGGTGTCACCATTTAATAACCGAGGGATCTTACAGCAGGCTTACTTGTACACTAGGGCAGTGCTAGGTCATGATATATAAGATGATCAACAATAAGGGATGCATATGACCCCATATAGTGAACATTTTACTTGAAACTACCAGGTTTTTATTTATAATTATTTTTAAAAATTTTGATTTTCTTTAAACAAATTTGGCTGTCGGTGGTGGGATCACTGATATTTCTTCAAACTCAGCAGCTGTGGTATTATAGTTCGTGGAGGGCCAGAATTCATGTGTTTCGTTATACTCTTTACCCGCGAATGACCCCCCCCCCCTCCCAAAATATTTAGACACTGGAGACTATTGTAATTGCGCGAATAAATTAGATTATAGACAACGAAAAATATAATATTCTGGACAATATCCATGGATTAAAATTGACCCTATTGAAGAAAACTTTTTAAACGATTTAACCACCGAACATAATCGACCCATCAATCTTTAAGAAGAAATACTCAGAAGAAAAAAAACATGTCATGCTTACATAAAAACTTAGAATTGTTTTTTATAAGATATGAAGTATTTTGTTTTCCCCAGAAAATTGCAACTGTAGATGATTGATAGGTCGTTTATATCCTGTGCACAAATGAAGAAGAAAAGCCCAAACATATGATCTACTGCAAATTTTCCAATTAAAAAAAAATTATGAGAGTTTTAATCGGTTTATTTTAACATCCTATAAAACACACTGCCAAGCATATTTTCTACGATAAGATTCAAGATTTTAAGTATAAATTGTTTTATTTCAGTTCGTTTCAGTTTATTATTTTTTTCATTCCTGGGAAGTTTATGTCTTACGTTCTTTTTCAATTAAATATCAATTGTAAATTAAGCTTTACAACATTCAGGATATGGTGTCACTATAACTGAGATATGATAAACATTGTTTTCTTTGCTTCTTTATTTGTTTCATTTTTTTCTTCCAAATTACAGAATAGTTTCACCAATATGCAGAAAACTGATGTTACAGTTGTAATATGACACGTGGTTTTCGGGAGAAGCAATCTCTATCATATTTTAGGGGTTTTGTTTCGTAATATGTTTGCACACTTTGGACAGTTATGGTTAATTTTTAATACATTTTTAATTGAATAATTATATTTTTTTACAAAGATGTTTCAAATATTTTATGTACACATACAACAAATACTCGTTTATTGCATTTTCGTGTCACATTGTATGTTTAGACTTTAATTTGAAGTTTAATTTGAAGATAGTTTATATTGAAAACTTAATTTTTTTTTTGCAACATCTGTTGATTGCATACATTAATTAAAACTCCTTATGAATAAAAATAAGATACGTGTATTTAGAAATAGCTGAACTAATGGTGCAGAGAAATTTGTATTTTTCACATTGTTCCATGTCTTTTTCTATGGAAGTTGGAAATTCACAATCCTTCTATTGGCAATTGAACCATGATATGTCTTTGTCAACTATTTTTGTAACTAAAAACAAGCGACCCCTCCCCCCAAATTTCTCAAGGGCTTTAAAAAGACGCTCCTTAAATGTTAAAATTGCCTCTAAAATTCACACCCAAACACATCTGTTTTATAAGAGATGATTCACCATTCTGTCATTCCTCGCTATAAAAGAAATACCAAGGATTATCTAAACATCAAAGGAGCCTGTTTAAATCAAATCAGTCTTGTTATTTATCTGGCATGCTGACGAAACGAATAATTCAAACAATTGTTCTTTGTATAATTTTCACGTGAAATTTATAATTCCGCGAAAATCACATTGATTTCGCGCGAAATTTGTTCTTGTCATGTAAAATTTGTATGAGGCACATTTGAAATAGCTGTAAACCACCTATATTCCATCTAATAAATAAATTTGATAAATATGTTGTCTTCATCTGTTTCCTTCTCTATTCTCTAGTTGCGGCCTTGACCTCAAGTGTTTTGACCTTGACCGTCATTTCCTTGGAGAGATTTCAAGCGATTGTGTTTCCACTGAAGCGGAAGTTGTCCCACAATATCACTATGGTGGTGATCGTCTGCTCCTGGATTATATCCATAGGGACGGCCTCCCCCTATTTATTTGTTAAAGAACAGAGTGAGCGACAATATTCAGACATGTTGCAAGTACTGTGTAAGGAGAACTGGCCGTCATATTATATTGGCCTCGATGAAGATGGGTAAGCTAAAGATTTATTTCCAACTAACTTAATTACTTTACTTAGACCGGAGACACATTAATTGTTGCCATATTAAGCAATGTAGAATTCTAACTGGAAACTTTATACCAACTTTTATAAGACTATGGAATGAATTCAAATATGGTTACACATGAAATTTTGGCATATTTTATGCTTTTGAAAAGGGTTAAAAGGGGAATACTCACTGTTGTGAAAAACTGCCATCATGGACCAAAATGAATTGGTTGTTAACATTAAGAGACAGAAATTTACTTTAAAATTGTCATTTCCGATTATTTTTTCAAAAAAGTATATTTTTAAAAATCTGTTTTTTGAGAGAAAAAAAACCCCACATGAAATCCTCCGAAATTTAAGAACGGTTTGTAAGATTAATAAATGTCTAGAATAGTCGAGCAGTAACGCAGATAGAATAAGCACTGATTATTGATCAAGAGTGACTTTTTTGGTATATCTTTATCAATACTTATAAAGGAAAAACTCTAGAAATGTCCTGATGATTTGTCCACAATCGGACAAAATAAAAATCAAGCCACCTACTAGTTGTCAATTTAAAAGACTTGACCGACCACTCGTCAAAAAATAAGTCGGGTAATTCCTAAAAATTATTGAGAAATTAAAACTACCGAGCGAAAAATTTACGTCTAGACTCTTAGATAAAAACCTTTAATTAATTTTGCACATATATGTAAATGTCTGTCCAATAACCTGTGTTCAATTTTTTAACTATTTTTGAACTATTAGTAACTACTAGTATCTTAAATATAGGTGGGATTGTGGTAGGAAATACCTTTATGTATGTCTCGCCAAATTTACAAAAATGAGCTATACATAGTTTCACATATGATAAATTAGGTTTATCGACTGGTAAATATGGTTTACGAACCGCAGACTGTAGTTAACGATTCGTTAACTATAGTTTTCATCTGTAAAAGTATTTTTAACGGTTGTAAATTAAAGTTAACGAAAGATAATTTAAGTTTATCTGTCTGCAAATAACGTTAAAAATAGATTTTGCTGATAAATATAGATTTACATATGTAAACTATAATTTACATTCCTGAACTATAGGTAAGAGTTGTTAATCATAGTTTCACAATCGTGAAGCTATATTATTAGATAAATCCTGTTTTGTAATCGCAAATGGTTGTTTTTCTGTAATAATTATAGTTTTACGCTTCTGAAACATAGATGATCGCGTTAACTATGGTTTACAGATGTGAAATATAGATTATCGTCGCTTAATATAGTTTTCTGTCCGTAAACTATAGTTAACAACCGTTAAACCTAATTTATCGACTTGTGAACTATGATTAGCTAATTTTTGTGAATTGGCGTGCCACATATATGAGCCTCACCGTGAATCTGTAAGAATAAAAGGATGACTGGTTTTGGGTTGTTACAAAAGCTGTAAGATATTATGGTAGAACAATTTTTTAAAAGGGTGATGGAGAAGAAAAAAAGTTCGCTTGTATTTGATTTGTTCCCAAAATGGCGCACCGACCACAACAAGATTTTTTAGATGCAAGAAGAGTTAAATATTGTAGTGTCATCATTTTACGTGGTTTCATCACTTTTCTATGATTTCCAATTTTCGTGGATTTTGTTGTCGACTCTTTCCACGTTACATGGAAACAATATGTTGCACGTTGATTGAGATGTACTTAATAACATGCGCTGACACCCCCCCCCCCCCTGCAAAATTCATATATTTTTGAATTAATCATAAAATTACCAAAAATATGCCTCAGACACCCCCCCGGGGTATACTCAAATAACCGTTGCACCCCCCCCCCCGGAAAAATATTCTGGATCCATGCATGTAATAGTACAGCTTTCAAGAAAATGAGAGAGGGTGACAGTTGCATGGACAGGCGAACCAAGATAACAGGTTTAAAACAACATGCAGTGTATCTTAATCTTTATAGAAATTGAGAGAAAAAGACTTTTCTCTGCCGTAAAGAAAAAATGATATAATTTCAATGCGTCACTTTTTGATGATATTAAGCGTATTCATCGCGTTAACTAGGCCTAATCATCATTTCTCAAACATGTCTGCGTCATTATTTTAAAAAATATGCAGATTGCATCGTACCATTTTCAGGTTTTTGGGGTTTAATAAATATTGGTTGAAATATCAGTGCCATTCAGTACTCCGCGCAAAATTGGACATGTAAATGTTGATTAATGCTTTTTTCCATGGGCTATTTATCTAACATTTCATGAAATCGATGTAACAATAAATTAAGAAGTTTTTTCGATCATTACTTTGGCGTCTTCACCCTCCAGGGTTATCTCGACCGTCATTCGGAATCCCTCGCTGTACGTGGATCCTGAATTCATTCAGTGTGATTCATTGTAAAATCGTTATCAATAAACAAAGGAGAAAGATGCCTAATCCTTTCATACGTCAGAAAAGGATATACAGAGGACTTATTGATGAACTTCAAAACTAAAGAATATTGATAAACTTAATATCTTCCAAATCATTAACATGTGAATTGATGCATGTTTGTATCTTCTCTTTCTATCACTGCGATTAAATGAATACGAAAGAAAGTTTGGCAAAGAATTATATAAAGCCCAAACTTACGTATGTATAAATATAAATAAAAATCAAAGTACTGATAGTACTGAAAAGCGCTAACTGTATATATAACAGATATATGTATATAACATTTCAGCTTATGTATACGCACTATATTTCCCAATCACTGCGTGTCACCCCCTGCAATGATGTATGTAAGACCCGTACATTACATTCACAATAGCCCGTACATTGGATTCACAATAGCCCGTGCAATAATGTGCACAAACTCCTGAAACTGGTTCCCTAACCAGTTTAAATGATGTAATCTTCTGCTCATAGGGGGCGGTTATTCGATGCACCGGAAGTAGAAGTCTAACGACAATAAAGCGCTGAGCTATGCTTAGCGCTTTAAAAACAGCATTTAAACATTACTTAACTGATTACATTAAAGACCGTTTTGTTTGAAGCCTGTGGGATTAATCAAATCAGATCTAGAACAAAATGTCCGGAACAATTTACGAAAAATTGAACCATATTTTAATTGTATGGACTGCTCCAATGGTAATCAATCAATGAATTCACCAACCAAAAAGTCCATCAATTGGTTTGCAGAAACTCACTCTTTATTAATACTTTAGAAAGACTCTGATTAGAGGGTAAATTGCGAAGACGTTCAAAATCTTAAGATCCCCATTCCTTTTGGGCAGCAAGTAGACTGTCGTTTACAAAAGTTTAGAATCTTTAAAATCAAAATTTGTATATTTTTTCAAAGATTCAAAATGTTTGTAAAGAACAATTCGCTCACAGTGAGCGATACTGACTGTGGGTCTCTGGCGTTGAACTGGCATTAGCAGATGTCCAACCTTAATAAATTGTTGCAATATAGTTTTCATGAAGTTCACTTTATCATTATATCAAAACATGAATCATACATAAATCCATTGGCCGGAATTGTGTACGGATTGAATGGCAGATGAATGCACCACTATTGCATCTTCGCTCGCCCAGGATTTTCGGTCGGAGCAAAGTGGACCGAAAACCCTTGGCTAGCGATGATGCACTATTGACGCATGCGTCAATCGCGTGTTACATTCAGTAGAATTCTTAATTCTTTTGTTATAGAGTAATGAGTTGGAGCTAGTTCTCTTTTTTCTGCCTGGTAATTTTTTTTATTAATTCACGAAAAAAAGTCTCAATGTGATGCCTGACAACAAATAGGCATCTCCTCGACGGGACCTTCAACAACAAGATCAATATAACAACTGCGACGTCAATGTAACAGCAACAACTATTATAAACAACACAATCATTGCATAAAGCTTTCTCTTCTTTTTGAAAGGAAATGCGAGACAGACCAGCCTGGAATGAGGCTATATTTCACTCTGACCTTCGTCATCATGTACGCCATGCCAATTCTAGTGATGGGAGTCACCTACAGTATTATAACGTGGACCCTCATGACACGTAAGGGGCCCGGGGGTAAAGGAACCTCCTCTATAGACAGGGCCAGAAAAAAGGTACACACTCTCTTATACCTATAGGTTCTGCATCGCTGTCTTCGTCAAATGATGCAAAAATATATTATTCATCAAAAATCAAAATGTTTTGATCGGTTTTCTACTTCTTGCATTCGTTGAATTGGTTCTATAGAATGTTTATATTGACTGGACTTATCCATTTCTTCTCTATGAATTTGGGACCTTTTTTTCAGATCATCCGCATGTTGATAATGGTTCTGGTGTTCTTTGTGATCTGTTGGACTCCACAGTGGGGCCTTCTCCTCAATGATGCATATTTCCCACCAAAGGGAAATCAAAAGGTTGGACGACTCTCTCTCTCTCTCTCTCTCTCTCTCTCTCTCTCTCTCTCTCTCTCTCTCTCTCAGACAAATTCTAACACACAGATTAGTCGTCTTGAGATTTGAGAATCAAACCATTATGTATCACTAATTACCGTTTATTAGATAAATTTAGACATTGCGTGATGGTCATGATAAAATAAGTCAAGATGCAATGGGGAATGCGCTGAGAAAAAGTCATGGATACGCTTTTTCCATTTTGCTTCTGTAACGATTTGATCTATAATACTTTATCAATTGGTATGGGAATTCTTCGTTGCTTATTTAATCAGTAATCAATTGTTTCTTAACTCCATTATTTGGTGAATATACCTGTTTTTTAATAGAGAGACGATTATGTGGTAGCGTTGAAGTACATGGCGCTGTATATTGCCTACACCAACAGCGCCATCAACCCGATCATGTACGCAGGCTTCAACGAGAATTTCCGGCGCGGGTTTCTGGACGCCTTCAAGTGCCGACTTTGGAGCAAGAAAAATAGAATACATTCAGGTATTCTACCTAAGCAACGTTAATCAAGAAAATATGTTTCTTTTGCAATTGTTTGTTCAAAAATGCACACGTAATTACCTATATCATCGAATATAAAATCTGAAATGGGTATCTTTTAGCTATGTTCATCTGTGATGTGCAATATACATATAATAAGGCTTCTACATAAATTACACATTTATAAAATCGTAATTAAAATACACTGTAGGAGATAAAATCAAGTTGTTCAATGAAAGAACATAAGTTTGAAGGCAATTGTTTTCACGTCTACGCTATAATATCCAATTTTTGACATATTTCATCTTTAAAAAATGTATCGAAATGAGTTTGTTCCTCCCTTTATACAATCTCAAAGTCATAAAAGATCGTTGGTTTAAGTTTTTTTTATCATTTAAAGACAGAAATAAAGTTACTAAACGTAAATTCGGTCTAGAACATTTCATTTACACTGGCGTCGGAAGCAAATTGAAAGTGGGGGGGCTAGACTAATCCTCTGAAATATTGAGAAAAAAGTAATTCCCAAAATCAGGGAAATCCTAATCCGTGGGGGGGGGGGGGGGGGGGGGGGGGGGGGGGTATACCTATACTTTCCGTAAAAAAAATTACTTACCCAACAATTTTTTTTCCCAAAATCATGAAATTCCTAATCCGTGGGGGGGGGGGGGGGGGTAAGCTTCTGAATCCAACTTTTCAATCTTTCAAGGTAAATTTAGAAACAATAATCTTTCCTGCGAGAAAAAGTGGGGGGGCTGAACCCTCTATTATGCTATGTTTCTAATGGTAAGGTATAAATTTGCAAAAAAAAGTGGGGGGGGGCTAAGCCCCCCCTAGCCCCCCCGGTTCCGACGCCTATGATTTACCAATAAACGTTTATAATGACCACGTTCTTTGAATTGTTCAATGTGGCACATTTTATGTTTATTATCTAGACAATCAGTAGAACCCACAGAGCACTTTTAATACTCCAAGCCAAACTATATCTGTCTATGATGATTATTTTTAATTTCGTTAATTGGTTATTCAATTTATTAAAATAGATATCATTTATCAGTAAAAAAAAGTATAATATTTCCTTTTCCAGCGCTTAAAGTGCAAGTCGATATTCGAAGTGTACTTCGTGTTCTGTGATCTAAAAGCGGTTATCAGCGTGTAAACAACATTTTGAAAATATTGGAGTACAACTAGATATAATCAGCAAAGCGTCGCACTTAATTTGAAAACAACTCGCGTTAGTTTAAATACTGATGCGTTGATAACTAAGAATTTACTATATATAGAGACGGTTTCAGATACCGGTGGGAAATATTGCGTTTGCATTGTTGTTTTTTATTTTATTTTTTTTATTTCTCACAATCCTTCGTAAATATCATTTTAGGAAGATGGAATCTGACGTTGCAAAGCCCCGCCCTTCCGATAATAAAGTCTGTCAGCTAATAGAGAATTAACTTTGAATTAAATAGGTGTTGAAGTCTTGATACCATTGATTAAACTTTACCGTAGTAGCACAGATCAAAAATTACCAAGAACTCCTCGAAAAGTATAATACTGTTTTTCAGCTTTAAAGATTTCAAACAAGCTCTCAATGCATGTATACCAAGAAGTTTTAGGGTATATCGAAACTATAGGAAGGTCCTAGATCGCAAATTCCTACGATACCAAGGAAGATATTGATTTATACAGTATACTACTAGTAGCCTTTATAATATCTGTTATGATTTTTATATTTTGTATACACAGATGTGGGGAATTCAAACATTCCCGCTGGGTCACTGCGGAACAACGCCGGAACGAGTAGGGGTGTGTCAGCGTTCACTAGAGGGACCAAATGTGGGGGCGAGGACGACTCACAAGTTTACGGTGCTTCCAAAGACTAACATTAGAAACTAAAGAAGGAAAAAACCTTTTGCCCCCCCCCCCCCCCCCCCCTCTCAAATTCAATTGTATTTTGATAATCTTTGTACATTTTATGTATATTGTTTACACAGAAGACTGGATACATTGAAAAGTACAGTGTCGGATAGACCGAGGAAAATAAAAAAACGCACTCTGGGCATTGAATTACATTATGTTTGACTTTTTTAAGCAGTTTCAGAGACAGATTTTTGAAGCAATTAAATAAACATTTTCAATACTGTTTGTCTCTGTTTTTCTTTCGTACATTAAATTGTCGAGAACCCTGCAGAATGAATTTCATGTACATTTCAATACGTTTGAAAATTATAAAACTCATCGAAACTTACCGATCAAAGCTATTTTTAAACAAAAGGCATTTACGCTTTTTCAAAAGGCGTAATAACGCAAATAAATGCGTTGTAACGCCTATATTAGAAAGACGTATTAACGCATTTCCAAAAGCAATGTAACGCATTTCCAGAGGGCATTATAACGCTTTTTCAGAAAACGTAACAACGCCTTTCCAAAAGGCGTATTAACGCGACAAAAGGCGTTATAACGCTTTTCCAAAACTTTATTTGCATTGTAATGCCTTTTGGAAAGGCGTTATAACACCTCTTGTAAGGCGTTATAATACCTTTCGAAATGGCGTTATATTCCCTTATGGAATTGCGTCATGATGCCTTCTAGAAATGCCTTATAATGCCTTCATTTGCGTTACAATGCCTTTTTTTCATTATCAGAAACATAAATGATTCTATTCTATATTATAGGCTTTCGTTGTTGACTCTTTAATTTTTTTAAAATGAATTGATTGTAAAAAGTAAGTTAAATTAACCAAATTACTGTTAAATGTACATCAGTATGTTAGCTAAAACTAAAAGAATTTAAACAACCAAATCAACTCCCATGACATAAATAATATTTTGTTTTACAGAGAGGATGAAGGGAAGGGGGCATTTATGTGGTTTTGTTCGATATTCCGCTAACCAGTGTTATTTATGTCTCTGATCAAACCACTTTTTTTCTCGGGGAAATTATAAGCACCATATGTTGAAACTGATTCAAATAAACTCAATCTATTTTATATATCTCACAGACATGACTTTCTTATGATGCGGGCTGGAAAGGTCATGTAAGTTCCGGAACTTTTGGGTCATTATCGGAACGGAATTTATTATTTTCAATATGGCTGCGCCCATAGTTTGAAGTCTGGGGACGTGATTGCCTTGTTATTTGGTCAGATATGTAAGTGTGTGGTGTGAAATTGGGTTTTTTCTTACTTAGATGAAATAAAAACAGATCCCTCTCCGCAATTAGTCGTTAGTTAGCTGGTTCATTGTTTTTAGAATATAGGCTTAGTGGTTATGTAAAATTGTAAATATTTTAAACGTTTTAGTGCATGTTCCATGAATCAATCGGTCTTGATGGTCCGTTTACAATAAGTAGTTGATTATATGTTTTTACAAGGCATGTATTTTTTAAAATGTTGGGGTGGGGAGAAACATAATCAGGATAAATATAGACGAGAGGCAGTGTCTCGTCTCGTAGGGCTATATGTGAACTCTGCCTCTTAATATAATTCAATATTGCTTCATTCTTTTACGACTCAATTAAGAATAAGTGCCCACAATTAACAGATAGAGGTTGTCAGATATTGTAATCCTATCCTTCCAAGGGATGACAGATATTGTATTAACTGTCGATTATACTGTTGTTGAAGATGAACATCATTTTTTGGCACTCCCTAGCATATATGGCCAGAAATTAGTCCTGACTTTTACCCCACTCCATTTGTAACCAGTAACATTGGTTATTTCTGGCCATATCTACTCCCTAGCTAATGTTGTAAATGACGAACGATATCTAGTTATATATATCTACCCTCTATAAATAGATATCATTTACAAAATTAGCTGGGGAGCTCCTATGTAAACAACTACAGAAGTGAATATTGTTCACTTTTTAATAGTGCATGTATATCTTAATCCAGCAGATGTTAGATCAACAAGAAATATTCGTAACTTCATACGTGTTGCATTTAACATAAGAAAATGTATGTACGTGTACTAAATATATTTGTATACTGTATGTATGACTTGCACCACATGTGGTTTTTGTCAATGCATTGAATTGAATTTATAATTTTTTAAACACTGTGTCCCCCAAAAAGTCGAAGGACCAGTTCTTCATTATTAATTTATTTTTTCCATATGTAAACTGAATGTCAGCTACAAAATATAAAATGGAGGGGGACAGGCCCCTGCTTGCCTTCCCCCATCCCTGTTTCGACATGCCTTTTGAGTTGACACAAAATTATTGTTGAAGACTTTATTTTCTTGGTCTAATAATAGCCATGAGAACTAGATGACGGGACTCTGCCAGACCAAATAGTTAATTAAAATATATTTTTTAAGTGATATTTTTCATGCCAAACAAATATCTATTAAATTAATAATGAAAACCCTGAAAAAAAACATCAGATATTTGAGACCACATTAATAGAATTTATGGTAGATCTCTAGTCAACTCTATACCATAAGAATTACTAGTATAGTTTTATAACTTATCAGTTGCACAGATCAGACCATGAGTGAAAGAAAAGGAAAGAAGCGCCCAAAGTCATACTACATAAAATGTGCCAACAAGAAACCAAAGAGGGATTCATGGAAGCTGGAGGCTGGCATGAAAGGTTTCCTGGTCACTTGTAACAACAATGAGAAAGGAGCAGTCCGGGACGCCTACAATATCCTGAACGAATATGCGGACAAGTTGTATGGTCCTGAAAAGGTAGTGGATAGTGTCCTTATAAATGCTTGATAATGAAAACAACAACTATAAGCCTTCAATGTACTTGTACTAGTACATTATAATACAATTTTGAACCCATATCATCATACTTTGTTTTGAATTTATGTTCATTGTAAAATAATCTACCAAACAACAATTTGTAAAATTAAGGACATGAACATTCAAACAGCAAATTCAGACCATTTCTCATTTCTTCGCTTTAGGAGTCATCAGGCAGTAAGGAAGATGAGGATCTGTCAGAGGAGGAAGAGGAAGAAGATATAGAGAAGGCAATGAAGAAGGAGGTGGATGAAATCAAGGAGTCGAAGCATGAGTTGAGGAGATTTCAAAACACTAATACAAAGGCCAAGAACCTGATCTTCATTAGGACCACAATTCCCGACCCTAGTCAGCTGGCGCATTCTATTTTGTCTGATCTGTGGGAAACCAAGGTACAAAAATCCAGGTTTGCTATCCGTCTACTCCCTATAGCAGGGACCTGCAGAGCAGAAGAGGGTGAGGTCAAAAAGCTGGGAAAGGAACTGTTTACACCGATTTTTCAGACGCCATTTGGGGAAGGTTACAATTTCAGCATAATTGTGAAAATCAGGAATAACAATGGCTTAGGCCGAGATTCTGTCATCCCAGCCTTGGCTGGCATTATTAAGGACCTAAACCCACTACACAGAGTAAATCATGACAAACCAGACTTTGTTGTGCTGGTGGAAGTCGCTCAGTCTGTGTGTTGTCTTGGAATCGTGAAGGATTTTTTCAAATTCAAAAAGTATAATTTGCAAGAAGTAGTGAAGACAAACTCTGAAAATGTATCCATTAAGCAAGGAAACTTAAGCAGGGAGGACAGCAGTTGTGCTGTCAGTAGTGATATTACTCCTGAAGAGGACACAAAGTCAAACTTATCTCAAGAGACTACTGAAGTTGAAGAAGTTAAATGTGGGGAAACAAAGGATGCCCATATTAGCGTAATACCTGATAATGATATTGAGGATGGGAACAATTTAGTTGAAGGCAGTGCAAAAGATGACCTACTGATTCCAGAGTCTGAAAGTGAAAAGCAGGCTAATGAGAAGGATGGAAGTACAAGCACATGTTGTGACAAAACAACAGGTGCTGTATTGAAAGTAAATGACTCCACTGAAAATACCTGAGTGTGCTGATTTTCATTACAAACTAAATAAAAGATGACATTAACACATCATTGCAATTCATAAGTCTTAATGTCCATTCCGCTTCTATTTCAAAAAGACACTTAAAATGTGCTTGCAAAAAACTGAAAGTCTACAGTAAAATGAGTGAATAAAAAATAATGATAAATTTCTAATGTATGGTTGGGGTCTGTTTTTATATTCAGCAAATTGATTTTTCAAAACAGATTTAGTTATTTTATCGGTAGTTACTTGATTGGAGATTTACAATATGGGCTTTAAGTACCGGTACTGTGTAAAATTGCCAAAGGTTGTCAAATTTGAGTAATTTTCTTTTTAACTACAGAATAAGTCAAGTCCAATATTAAAAGTACCCAAATGGGTTATAAAGCGCATTTTGGATATACAATGCCTACTTAGGTATAAATATACAGTGCAAAAATGGATTTTTTAAATATCTTTTTTGTTTAAAAAAAAAAATGTAAATTGGCATTACAATGAACAATTTTTCTGCAGCCCTGCTGATATTAAGGAGATTGATCTATCAGTAGGTCCAAAACTTCTTACAATTTATGCAATTAATAAAATAACTAATTTTTTTTTACCTCAAATTTTCCTCTTTAAGACAAAAACATGTTGGCGTTAATTGAAATAAAAATAAAGTTATAAGTAATCGACTTACTTTAAGTACGAGTTGTCCAAAACAATCAAACCGGAAGTTTGAGTTTCCATCGAAAGTCAGACAGACTTGTCTGTTGACTAACTGCTTGATTTTACAAACCATGTACACCAAAACAGAAATTGATTTGGAAATACTGTCTGATAAGGTATGTGCACAACCATTTTTGGGTGAAAACATTTGTCGTATACTTTTCAATGAAGGCTGAATGGTCCGTGGGCAATGGTTTTTAATGTTTGGGTCTGTTAATGTGCATGATAGTTCGGACACTGGAAGTTACTGTAAATATGTTGTATGTGCATTTACGCACATAGATACTACATGTAGATAGAATATGCTATCGTTAAAATGACAGATGTCCTTTGAAGTGTAGCCTGATCATTATTCTTTCTAAGTTGATACTTAATTTAACCAGGAACTTATTAGTATTATATACGTCCCTATCTTTTCACATGTTAACGGTTGTACCGTTAAACAAGAGCAGTCAAATGTGTTTAAAGCATGTAAAAAAGTCCTTTATACTATAAAAGAATATCTTGTACAATTAGTTTTGACCACTTTAGCTGAGGGTTTATAGTTTATACTCCCAACAGTTTTGCCGATTTGTGACACACTAATTGATCAATATGTTTTGTCCGTCTGTCTGACAGGTCTAGTTAAAGCACAACCAAGTTTACACTGGATCTGCTTCAGAAATTTGGGTTCGCATTTGGTGACTGCTCATTGTTACTCTTTGGGTCGCTCCATGTGGGTCTCAAATATGGACATGAAAAGCAAATGTTTGGGTTTAGGGTTAGTTTTCTGTTAAGTTGCGTCTTGTTACTACTGTACATAGCTTTAGATATCTATATTTGTAAATGGCTGTAAAGGATTTTAATAAATATTCATATTTATTTATAAATATGTTTCGTTTTGTTTTAGGTATTTGGATTGCTTAGTGCAGAAATAAAGATAATCCCAGCTTTGACAGAGGAAGAAATACAGAAAGTTGTTGAAGGATCAGGAATAACATTACTGAAGCAAGTTGAAAGTGACAGTTACACAGTTCATGGCAGCTGGAAATCACTACAAAGAGCAAGAGATATTTTGGTAAAAATTTATGACATCAGTTGAAACATATCAAGTTCTTATTTAAAAGGTTTGTGAAATGTGAAAAAGAATTTACAATGTAAATATTTTATTTAGGAAAAGTTTACAGTCAAACCTGAAACATCAGCTGCAGATAAGAATGGATCTAGTGAAATTCCTGTGACTACAAAATGTGATGAAGGTAAGACCATGGTTAACAGTCTATCTAAAATATATACATGTACAAATATGCATAAATTGTATTATAAATTTTTATCATATGACATGCTTTAATGATAATGATAATTTAATGATGCATGTACATAAACCTGATAATAAGAATATCAATCTATAAATGTTGGTTTTAATACCAATCCTATCCTCCTGCTCTAAATTTATCCTCATTATGTTTCATTTTAAATTTCACATTGTGTGATGTATTATTAATTTGTAGGTGTTGATTCTCGAGAAAGCGATGAGGGGAATGAAAGTCTTGATGACAAGAGAGGAGATTCAAGTGACATGAATGATGAATGTGAAGCAAGCCCTAGTATGGAAGAACAGATGGAAACAGAGATGGAAGAAAATCCTGACAAAGAGAAAGTTTTTAAATGTAAAGAATGCAAAGAAGAGCATCAGAGCCTATCTCAATTGACAGAACACAACCAAAAAGCACACAACTTGTTTACCTGTGATATTTGTTTAAAGACCTATGCAAAGAAACGCTATGTGCAGCAGCACAGAAAGAGACACACTCAGGAGAAAAAGTTTCAGTGTAGCATTTGTGGCTTCAAGTTTTTTGAACAGAGCAAATTAAAAAGTCATCTGGAGATCCACAAACCTGTGACAGAGAGGGAGCTGCCATACAAATGTAGTATATGTATGAAGCAGTTTCACAACCGCACTGGATGGACCGAACACATGAACACACACACCGGCCAAAAACCTCACAAATGCTCCATATGTGGAGCCGAGTTTGCTCATAGCAGTGCCCTGAAGAGGCATGAAGCCTCCCATGAACCTAACCATCCTATAAAATGTGATTTCTGTGAAAAGAAATTTAGGTACCCAGACAAATTGAAAGCTCACATGATTCTTCATACAGGTGAAAAAAAGTATGCTTGTCAGTGTGGGAAAATATACACCACATCTAACTCCCTGAAGAGACATCAACAGACATGTAGCGATGCTAATCCATTAACTCAACAAGTCAGCGTATACATGTATCAAAATCCAGTGCTGCAAGACATTGTGTACATGTGTGGTTTATGTGAAAAACAGTTTGATTCTTTAGAGAGTGCCGGGTCCCATATTTGTAGTTGTTGTCAATAGCGTTATGTCAGAATGATATATTGTTTGTTATTTATTAAATATTTTATTTACCTTTTTTTTTTGTTTTTATTATGATTCATAGTTACATTCGCATACTTTAATAGCTCCAATTGTGGGACCTGATTAAGAATTTTCATTCATGAAACAGGACAGAGAAATGTATAAAAATCTTACCAGTAAATTTTTTTTTTTTAAATTTTTTATGCATGTTTGGTTAAACTATTATTTTTTTTAGGTCTAGACATATCGAGAATACCAGTATTTCAAACGAAAATCATAATTTGAAAAAAATGATAAGGCTCCTCTATATAGAGACTAGAGTGAAAAAAAAATGCAAATTCTTATGTTTGTAAAAATGTGATATAATTAATATTCATTGAGGATTTAATTAATTTCCGTTGGCAGTATAAATCAACGAAATTAAATCCATGACGAATTTTTAGCCAAAGCATCATTGAAAACAAAGAGATTACAATATGACAAAATTGAATGCCAACAGAATTTTATTTGGTTCAAAAACAATGAAATTTTGACCCAACAAAAATATGTGCTTCTACAGTATAAATATTCAAACTATGGTTAAACTTTTATTTTTAAAAAATGTTATTCTTAGATATCAGCTACACAAATGCAATGTAATTTGATAGTTATATAACGCATTTGTATAACAAACATTATTACAATTATATCAAATATTAGGTAATGAAATTCATTTAGAATGAACAAAGAGCGCCCAAAAGGTCCGGGTCCAATTAGTCTGGATATGAAATTATTAGTAGAAAATTTGGAGTTATCTAACTTGTCTATTTGTAAACAGGAAACAGTCTTTGATACACAATGTGTAACCTATGTCTTACTGCTTACTGACATGTAGAACTAGTTGAGTACAAGAAAATCGTATGCTGTCAGTGACCTTGTGAGTAGGTAGGGGTGTTTTCCCTCAAAGTACAACATGAAACGTTATATGTCAAAAGTAATGTGAAATATTAATAAAAAAAACTTTTGCATCATCATATCAATGCATTTATTATAGAGACATTATAAACAGCAGTGTCTCATTTCTACGAATGCAGTCATACTTTCAAATATATAATTTAAATGCATTTATTTTTATGGATTATTAAGTTTGTCCATCATTCTGTAAATACTAACATTGGCTTTTAAAAAGTGAAAGACCTAAATACAGATTTCCTTTGTTAATAGACAGGTCACTTTACAAGAACCAAGTGATATTCATGCAGACCAGTGTTACCGCATAACTTAAAATGGGAGATGAAGCAGCGAAAAACATCGTGGAACCAGCATACTGTGTGTATTTATCTAAGAAAACACTCCCTTCATTATTTTAAGGAGTTTATGATCAACAGCTGATCAATATTTTAACACAACTGCATGCAATTTTATCTGCATGCCAAAAGAATAATTATGTATTACTATTGAATTATTAATACTAGAAACTCCAAAATACCCAGAAGTTATCATTGGTTATCCCATATGTTTACATTATATTATCACCTCATGAAAGATATATCTGTAAATATGCCTTAATTTCCTTGCAATGGTTGTGGCAAAGAGTATTAATTAATTTACCCCTCTTTGTCGTTATTTGTTAGTTTTAATTCAATCGTTTTATATCAGCTAGATTTTTAATTATAATAGTAGGCTGACTTTCCTTTCATCTATCAATACAGTATGTGATGAGAAAAAGAAAGATGGATATGTCCACGTCATAGTGAGTGCAAAAGGCTTGAAAACTAGCAGATCGCTGAAAGGAATGAAGATCATCAGAAAGGCAGAGAATGCTCTTGTTAATTCAACATTTGAGGAAAGGTACAGATGACAGAACATAGATTATGGTTAAAATTAAAGAATGGCCCAAATAGTCTAATGATACTCTAATCTTTGATCTGCTCCTTATTAATTAAAAAAATTAGGAGCAGATCAATGATCTGATTTTAATCAGATGAAGTAAAAGAAGGAACGAAGGAACAAGTGCCTTATAACCATATGGTTCTATAATTCATGAATAAGATTTTTGTATGTCACAGTCCCGAAGATTTTTGTCTCAAGGAAACCCCAAACCCAAAGAAAATGAAAGAAAGATGTACGGTAACATATTGTCTGACTTTGTTGTAGATCTATGGAGGTCACCATTACAGGTTTAGACAAGGGGAGCCTGAAGGGCAAGTGCTATCAGCTGAAGATCAAAAAACTGCCACATGATATTGTAAAGGACAAAAGCTATATGGAGGTATGGTATTCTGTTACACAAGCAGAAAATAGATTGATGGTCAAAAAAAATATTTCTAACTTTGATTATTCTTGGTTGTAAAATTACATATAACATTACATATATTTTTTGGAGAGTAGTGAAATTTGGTATGAATACCAATGAATTGTAATACATGTACCACTCATGCTTTATACTAAAATATCTCAATGTGGTTGACTGATTATACATAGGTTCAATGTATCACAAAGTTAGAAGAATAGAATTGAAAAGATGGAAACTACACGTAATGTTAGGGTCAAGTAAATCTTTGTTTGCACAACAACATGAACATAATGAACTAAAATAGTATACTATAAACCTTGTGTGAACATCAAAGTTGGGTTTTTGAACAACAATTATAAGTTGGTATTTGTACTTATAGGTTGAAGATGATCGAGTTGTGCTCTATCTTAACAAAAAGGAGAAGGAATCCTGGTACCCCGAGCTTGAGTCTGGACTCGAGACAGAGGAAGATGAGGGGGATACTGAGAACCCATAGGGAATTGAAAAAAGGAGGCTGTAAATTTGTTTGAAGCAGAATTCTGATATTAGTCATATGTACATTGTGTTGATAGCTACTGTATGTTGCCTTGGCATTGTTAAAAGGCTTGTTGACATGTATATTGTCATGTTGATGTCTTCTATCCAATAGCTAGTCATACTGTCCTGATTTTATTATATTTTTTCTTATGTTATAAAGGAATATTAACGTCTTATATGTCTGTACAATTTTTTATCCCATACCTATATGGTTTGTTTCATAAACAGTTATTTGGGTAATTTGAGAGACTGATACACAAGTATTTTTGTTGTCAGTCCAAGCTCTGATATTTTCGAATCTGTTTCAGTGGAACCTGAATTTTTCTGAACATTTATGCCATTTTTTTTTTTTTTTAATGCATGTACATGTACATATTTGTACCTTAATTTGTAAAATTTACATATAATGTTCTTGTATTTTAAATCCTATGGATTGAACTTTTAAAAATTTTTTACAAAGACTGATATTTTGAAAATGTAAATAACTTGTTTTAACATTGTTTGATCACAACTGTTTTTACACCTTATATAAAAGTCAAGATTGTGATAAACTTTTTATTCATATGTTGTGTTCAGTTTATGGGTAAGAAAAATTCATGAAATTTATGCCCCCCTTAAAAAAAAATCTGATACTTCCACTTTTTGTTTTAGTATAGACAATATAATCAGAATTAAGCATTTACTTATTATTACTAAAGTTGTATGATTGGTTGTTTAGATAAACAGATTGAATTTTCCTGTTGATATATATACATGCTGTTGGAAAATAGTGTTAATTTTACAAAAACCCTTGTCTGTTCAAATATAAATACATGTATATCTGTTATTTGTTATGAATACCACAATACAGTTAATACTGTAAACCAACTTTTATTGGCGACAAATTTATTTCACGATTAACTGCCGAAAAACCGATTCGTGACGACTAATGTTTGTGACCAAGCCTTATTGAGATCAAAGTTGTTATAAACTAACATACAACAAGGACTGGTTCACAGCGAGAAATATTCGCGAAGACGAGACTTTTCGCTAACCTCGCGAAAATTTCTCGCTCACAAATTAAAGTTGGTTTACAGTAATAAAATTGGTGATTCAGTTTAACATGACATGTATTATTTACATGTAGTTTATTTTTAAAATTATTTCATACCTCTAGCCAGCATATTTATGTGCAACTAACAGCTGAAGGTTGAGAAAAATCAAAGCCCTAATATTGCAAATAGCCTGTGAAATTGGTAGCTTGAATTGGGTATAACATTTGTGCTTTAACCACAATGCGCACACATTTAATGGTTTTTAGCTCACCTGCGCTAAAAGCTTAAGTGAGCTTTTCTAATCAAAATTTGTCCGTTGTCTGTCGTCGTTGTCACTGTTGTAAATTTTAAGCATCACTGGATGAAAGGGATTCAAGTTTGTTCAAATGAAGGGTCACGCCCTCTTTAAAGGGGAGATTATTTAGAATTATTGAAAATTTGTTGGTATTTTTCAAAAATCTTCTTCTCAAAAAGTATTTGGTCAGAAAAGCTGTAATTTGTATGGAAGCATCCTCAGGTAATGTAGATTCAAGTTTGTTCGAATCATGGTCCCCATGGGTAGGGTGGGGCCACAATGGGGGAATAGATTTTTACATATGAATGTATAGAGAAAATCTTGAAAAATCTTCTTCTCAAAAACTATTAGGCCAGAAAAGCTTAAGGTGGCTCGACACACCAATGCATTATTTGATGGATCGATGAAGAATTATCTTTGAAAAATGATTATTCAAAAATGACACCTATATCGGCCTCTGATTATTTTATATGAATTTTTTGGTATTTTTTTTATAGAAACCGGAAACATCGTTTTAGCTGCGAACAAGATATATTAGAGCTAAATATTTGTTATCAATTAATGCACAATACAATTATCTATAAATACATATCAAAAACGGCCAGATAAACTTTGAAATATTTTTGTAAAAAAAATATTTATGAAAATGAAAAAAAGGATTGTAGATATTTTTTAAATCTATGGATAAAAACTGCAGATAAACTGTTACTCGCATTTAACAATTGCTGTACAATCATATTTCAACAAGAAATTGAAACCAAATAGTGAAATTAAAGTGTAAATGGAAAATTTTAAAATCGAACCGATCCCGATTGTAATTAAACTGATCCCGAACGAAATCACATAAAGTTAGAATGAATCAGAATTTTGCAAAAATTTCAGGTTGTTTAGCTGTAAAATGGTTTTGTCATTTACTAACTTTATAATTTATATCAAGTACTTAGAAAAAAATGCAGTTTATTTGTAAAATTTCAATTTTAAAATAATTCTGATCGGGATCAGTTTTTTTTCAATCGGGATCGGTTCAAATTTGATAAATAGCAATTTTTCCAAAATTTCGCATTTTCATTTCAATTTCTTTGTAAAATATCATTGTTTAGTAAATAATTTATGTGACTATATGTTATTTTTAAAATTTTATCCATAGATAAAAAAGATATTAAAGAATTACAATTTTGATTTTCAGAAATATTTTTTTAATTAAAAAATTAAACACTTGACCAAACGATCTTTGGCATGAATTTATTTATAATTATATTACACATTAATTGACAACAAGTTTTAAGCTCTAATATATTTTGTTTGTCTGCGAAACAGTTTTTCCTATTTCACTGAAAAAATACAAAAAAATTCGTATAAAATAACTGAAAGCCGATATTGATCTCTGTTTTGTGGAATCATGTTTCAAAAAAGAATCTCTATCGATCCATAAAATAAAATTTTGGTGTGTCGAGGAACCTTAAACTTGTGTTGAGGCATCCTCAGATAGTGTAGATTCAAGTTTGTTCAAATCATGGTCTTCGGGGGTAGGGTGGGGCCACAATGGGGGGATCAAGTTTTACATATAAATATCAAGAGAAAGGTAGTGTAGATTCAAGTTTGTTCAAATCATGTTTCCAGGGGGTAGGGCAGGGCCACTATGGGGGATAAATTTTTACATAGGAATATATATAGAAAATCTTTAAAATTCTTCTTTTAAAAAATATTAGACATAGAAAGCTCAAATTTTAGTGGAAGCATCCTCAGATAGTATAGATTTAAGTTTGTTTAAGTATTAGTCCCCTTGGGTGGGGGGAGGCCACAGTGGGGGATGGATATTTACATAGGAATATATAGAGAAAATCTTTAAAAATCTTCTTTTTAAAAACGATTAGGCCAGAAAAGCTTCAAGGCATCCGCAGGTTGTGTAAATTCAAGTTTGCTAAATCATAGTCCCTGGGGGTAGGGCGGGGCCACAATGGCGGGATGAATTTTCACATAGGAATATATAGAGAAAATCTTTAAAAATATTCTGGGCAAGTTTTCAGTCCAAAAAGCAGTAACTTGTGTGAAAGCTCGGTTGTGCAGATTAAAGTTTGATGAAACCATGATTCCCTAGAGAAAAGTGGGGCCACAAAACAGGGGGGGGGGGGGGGGGTATTTATCTTCTTACAGGTACAACAAAAGGTTCTAGGTATTTACCAAAAAAAAATATGTGGATAAAAATTGGCAGATTTAAATATTTTTTTAGCAAGAACTACTATACTTAGTTGTCAAGATATTTTGATTTCGATACAGTAATTCTAATTTGATTAGTTAAGGCTATTGTTGCTCAGGTGAGTGATGTGGCCCCTGGGCCTCTTGTTCTTGTTTTCCCCCTATTTTATACATTATTTTAATCTCATTTTTATCATTAGAAGTGCAAAAAACTAAGTAGAGAATTTCTTTTGAATGTCTTATTTTTACACATCTATGATACAGATCGAGCTACTTGTTAAAGTTGATATAAAGAATCTATAAATTTCAGCCCCTCACCCATTTTGCTTCATGAATGTGCAAATTCCAAGAATGACTTGTTTGCATGCAAATGATGTTTGGTCCACCAATCGTGTAAATCATGTGTTGTAGAATAATGATCAGAGTGATTATAAGGATTACAATGAACTTGCTATGAATACAGTACCGATCAGACCCAACCAAACAGAAAGTAAACCCCAACTAAACCCTGGGTTTACTTCGGGTTTACTAGAGTGGACCCAGAGTAAACCCAAAGTAAACCCAGAGTGGACACAGAGAGTAAACCCAGTCAGAAGTATACACCTGAAAGCAGACGCTGTGTATTCGGAATATACAAAGGGTAGGAATTACAGGCAGCTAGTAGTATGGTAAGATAAAATACTTGTCTGCTTCACACTTCAGTGTATACAGTTGACCTCAAAAGCAATTTCAAAGTAAACCCCGAGTAAACCCAAAGTGGACCCAAAATTTCAAAAAGTAAACCCAGAGTCAACCCCAAGTAAACCCAGACAGTAAACATGGTAAACCCGGGGTTTAGTTGGGGTTTACTCTGGTGTTAGGTTGGGTCTGATTGGTACTGTATACTGCCCAAGAAAAAATACACAAAAACTACTAAAAGGCTGATTGTATTTTTTATGTAAAAGCTAGTTAAAATATCTTAAAACTGCAGTGTCTTTATTATCACAGGATCTACACCACAATATACATGTACTGGAACTTATGGATAAAACTGACATATTAAAACACCACAGCTTGGACTCTTTCTCAAAGATTAGTACAATGCTGAACTCGCAGAGAAGAAAAATGAAAGCAGTACATGTACATATTGCATTCAACCAACATGGAAAACATGGAGCATTTTCAGAAAAAATGTGTGCATTACCTTGAGATTAAATTTTACTCTACATGTACATGCATTACTAATCTAAATCATCATATGTCTGATGATTTAACCAAATATTTATGGTAATTAGAATGGCAATTTGTATTTTATAAATCAAGTGGAATTTCTTCATAATTCACCAGCAAATAATGACCTACATGTACACAGTACATTATACTAGGATACAGTGTACCTGGTAATTATACAGTGTACCAGGTAATTGTACTGGCCTCTTTACTGTCATTCCAATGTAAACGTACAATTACATCCATGTTATTTTGATTTAAATAACTACTGGTAATACATGGCTGCTTACATGCAAATATATATGTATATCTTTTAAAAGTACATTCTTTTAATTTAATTATTCCAATTCCCCAGCTGCAATGTCTATACCATACATGTATACTTTGCATACAATAAACACTTAACACATCAAACTGAAGTGACCTCAACTTTCTTCAGCCTTATACATGTACTTCTACATGTACTTCATTACTACATATTGTGTACAATTACAAATTACTTCTGGATAATTTATCTAAAAAACATCAAACTTTCACATTAAAAGCACAGACCCACATATCACAGAATTATAAAATGTGCAAAAACAGCATACAGGGTTAAAAATCAGATCCTTTTTTCTGTGATTTAAACAAACCGTCATTGACTGTCATTCGAACAAGCAAAGTTTATTGGGAAAGGACCTCTAAACAAGCACAGTTTGTTGAGAGAGGTCCTCTGAACAAGCACCGTTTGTTGAGAAAGGACCTCTAAACAAGCACAGTTTGCTGGGAGAGGTCAGCTGAGTTGCGGCGGGGTGCGATATCGTCCACCAGTCCCACCTCCTCCAGATCATACAACACCTCCAGTACACAGGCCACACTCCAGGCCTGGGCGGGGCAGCTACTGGCACAGAACTGAAAGTAAAAGCCATCTCACAGTGTCAATAATATTTACCTATAATATGATACTGTAAAGTCATTGATATTTGTGGTTCCTATCACCCACTAATTTTCATTGGTCATCAACATATTAAGAAATTTTATTTACATGTACATGTATATTTATTTTTCATATAGCAGTGAATACATATACGAAATATGTCGCATTCCAACAAACCTCTAAAATACTGGCAATGCACCAAAATTTGCCCCCCCCCCCCCCAAATTTTTTTTTTAATGATTCCACAGTTATACATGATGATGACAATATAAAAGTAAGTACCACACAGTGTAGCCAATAACTTTCATGCTTCTCTCAAATAATTCCAATAAAACATCCAAACAAAAATGTTAAAAATCAACATTTTAATAAATGCTACATGGGTTGATACTTTAAGGTAAAATCCCACAGAACAATGAACTAGACTGATCTGAATGTCTACACTGTACCATACAAGTCACACAGTACTGACCTGGCCATTGGAATTAGTTAACTCTGGGAGAGACTGCCACGGAGAATCCATGACATGAGCGTAGTGAGAAGTCAGTCTGGTCTTGATGAAGCTGATGGTGCTCTTCAGAAGTCCCTTCTTCTTGGGTTCCAATGCTTTAGCATAATATAGTTTTGCTCTCAGAAAATATCCTATTGGCCATATCCATTCCTGCATGATGGTTTAGATAAGGTAGTGATGTAATTCATGAATCAACATGTGCTATGCATCTGTTCATTTAGTTTTTACAAAATTTCAATAACTACCTTTTAGTCAATTTCACAATTGATACTTACTGGCCCATTATGATAATTGAATCCATGAGCAACCTTTGGATCGCTAGAGTCATTTGAATTGTCATAGTCTCCAACATATGCCCAATCCCTACAAGTTTAACAAAAAAATTTACAACATCAATATTTGTTTGTTTATAATACAAGCATTGAAATTACCAGTACATGTTCATTGTACAGTAAAATACGGTTATAGCTAACACACTTATAATGAATTGAAGCATACAGTAAAATGACTTTCATTCCCCGTGACTTTATTACATGTTGAAAAACTTGACGGATATAACTAATTATGCTTACAAAGCAAACCCACCTGTCCCTGGCACTTCATTTTAAGCATGTTCTAATGTTTGTATGTTAAGGTAGTCCATCCATAACTAAGGCAAATTTAACAATTTTGATTGATCTATACTACATCAACTATGTATTTTAAAGTTATTATGAGGCCGACACACACCAAACTCGGGAGTATGAATGTAGTCAATTAAATGAACTTTTTGCACTTAAAACTTTTTTAAAGAGTTGTCTGCCCTTTCGGAAAATTTAATAAAGTCATTTTCTGAAAATATGTATGGTTAATTATGAATCATTTTAGCATATTCGAAGAAAGGGAAAGCATTTGCAATTTTTTACCAAGAGAAGTGTGAGAAAATTACTTGTACTAAAGAAATATATTTAAAAAATGCATTTTTCCCATATACTTTAATGTTAACCTCATCATATGATAAATTTGTTAATATTCATTTTTTGTTTAATTTCAAAGGTGAATCTTTATTATTTAATAAAACCCTTAAAATCACACTGAAATTTTTGTGATCAAACTTGAAATCTATAAGATATGAAATATGATAGTCATGGATGGACTACCTTAAGCCATTTTGAACTAAATTAAAAGTACAGTAATACTATTACCCAGGTTAAGTACAGTAAAAAAATACCTGCGATGTACCATGAATGTACACAATGAGCAAGCACTGACCTGGGATCTAGTGTCTTCATGCCCAATGAACCCAGCAGTACCTCCTCGGCCTGTGTTAGGGCAATCCATGCATGTTCAGGGGTAAACAGCTGGGGAGCCTAAAGTAGTGCATTTAAAACTGAATTTCAGGGTTGCTGGATCTTTTTGGCCAGGCAAAGTCCATAAATATTTACATACTATAATGTATTTTGAAATACTATGTAGGTAACAAAAGCTTAACAGATTGATATAGACTTACAGATACTTACATGAGAATACTAAATCTAATCTTTGATTCCTATTCATTTATAAAATAAGCTCCAAATGATGTTTTACACATACCACAATCATTGCAATCGGGAAGTTAGGCCTAAGTTGGAAATCTGCCCAGAATGGTTTGGCAAAGAAGGAGTCCTTATAAATTCCTCGTCGATTTATCAATTCTGGGTGTGGCTCATATTCCGCTTCTTGGTCCACATTGATCCAGAAATGTTTTTCAAAGTTGCTTTTTATAAGAGCACACCATTCTTTGAATGTTACTTTAGTAGAAACTCCTGAAAAAGTCCAATTATCAAAACAATATTTACGGGGTTATTTTAATATTTAATACAAAATTTAATATCTATGTTCATCTATACATGCGGTACACTTTTGGACAGGTTGTGCACAAATGCATGTAACCTACCATTCTTAATGGCAGACACTTCATCATAAGGGTAGACCTTCTGGGCTGCTAGCTTTTCCAACCAAGTCAGTGCAGACATACTTAATCCTACCAGCTCCACTGCAGAACCACTCCTACCAATAAGAAATAAGATTTCATGATTATGAATAAATTCATTACATACTGGTAGGCCCAAGCTATTAAGTTCAACAGAATGAATAAACAGTAATAACATTGATAGAGTTCACATTTTCACATAAATGAATAAGGCCAAACACAAGGCAGTATTCATGCAAAAACAGTTTGAGGAGGGAAAGTTCTATCAGCCTTGACCCAGGGCCCATGTTTTCAATATTTTAGAGAATTCCTCTTTGCAAATTGTAACTATACTGTAGATTCTTAATTAAACGCGAGGAATGAACATCCGCGTAAAATTGCAAGGAGCACCCCTTATGCTTTTAAAATTTTGCTTTTTCAGTATTTTCTGAGACTTGAGAACTATACCGGTAAAAGGTTAGGATAAAAGTTCCACATACGCAATTTTATTTTCTTGCATTTTGATACAAAAATAAGGAATCTACAGTATGTACTATTTTGTCTATAAGAAGTTCTAAGATTGGAAAAATATATATTTTTTAAATCTGCTGGTTCATATTTTTACTCTATGATTAATTTTGACATTAAATTTTGTTTTGATAATTCAAATGTAATCTATAAGTTCTTTACCTGGGAGTAGCTGGTTTGCCTTTATTTCCGGCTTTGGCTGAACTCCCCATTTTGTCCATCCAGGTTCCACAGTTATGTTCATTACCTCCAAACACAAAACCTGTCTCCCAGTCCACTCCTATCTCATTATTGAACCCTGAAAAGGAACATTATTAAAAATTCATTCATACAATCAAGCTTTGGTTAAGGGTTAAGTTTTTTAAATACACTTTCAGCATGTATGTGCATATCATGACTCTTCTTTATATCTGAAAACTCCATCTATTCATGCATAATATGTTATTATGATCAGTTCCTACAGTATATATATAAGTTGGCTATTTCTTTTAAAATATTTTACTCATACAAGTATAGCAACAGCAGAATAATTTTACTGAAATTATTTTATTCTTTATCTATAATTTAATCAATTGTTAATTAATATAATTTGTCTTGAATATAATTATTCACATACAAATAAGATAAAATGCATCATACAGTCATGCATTCAGGTATAATGTACATGGTTTTTTTTCCCATCATGATCAATTACCATACCTTCATCCTTCATTTGGTCATCAATTTGAGTGCCTGCATTTCTTTCTCTGTACTTCAGCCCCTCCGCATGCCTCTGTAAAGCTTCTTGCATGACTTCATAAAGAGGCTGATCCTGAAAATGTATAATAACTGTTAAATATAAAACTTTAAACAGCCAACATTACTGGTCTGAAAATGTTTATAATAACATGGCAACTGCAATTTTAGAGGAAGGGATTGATGGAGGGAGAAAAATGCAAAATCAAATCAGTTTTGGGGAGATCTGCACTGATATCAAGAATAACCATCTACACTTTCAAATCCATGAAAATCTATGTCTCCATGGAAAAACTGCAACCTCAAACCTAATTTTCTTATTTTCTGTATTGGACAAGTGTAAAATATCAACTTGCATATTCTCCCGGTTGGTGAACGGTTGAGTCATCACTTGGATAGAGACGAGCCACTTTCTCCTTCAGTATATCGGTGCCCTTGAACTTGCAGTAGTCCTGAATGGCCTGGAACCACCACCACACCGCATCCCGACAGTTGTACCTTGCACCACTTCCCTCGTTCAGTAAATTAGGAATCAACCCATGCCGCAAACAGCCCCCATATGCCAGTATTATCAACCTGAAAAAAGGCACGGGGGAATAAACAAAAATATCTTTATCAATTAGAAATCCTAACAGTTAAGCGGAAGCATTAACATCTAGATATCAAAGAAAAAAAAAAGTCAAGTCTTTAATACCTCAGAGGTTTTCAAAAAAGATGTTACATTTATAGAGCCAAGTTCTCATCAGAGTAAGGAGCACTATTGTAACTAGAAAACTGACCAGTCAGGAAGGGCCCCGCTATGACAATTAATATAGAGAGGTGAAAAAAACTTAGAATTCCATCCTCTTAATATTAACAATGATGAAAAATAAATGCCCGGCAGAAGATGTAAAGAGCCGGAATATATAGGATCTCGTGATTTGTAGTTGGATATGATTTTCATTCAACAATTAAAGTGTTTTTTTCTTGAGCCTTAGTGAGGGGATAAAACAACACCACAACACCAAAACATCCATTAAAAAAGAAAAAAAAAGAATAAAAAAACTGATATCTAATTAAAAAAAAAAAATTTATTTATTGTAATTCATATATTTTTTTTATTTTACAGAATATAAGTATTTGGACTAGAATGAAATATATTCTTTATCAAATACCATCCTTGAAACTGAGGGGTAAAAATATTAGGGTGCAGCTCATGGAATGAGAGTTTAATTTGCTTCAAAACAAACATGAGTGCAGACAAAGATGTTAATTAATCTCGATAGGACAGATAGAGATAAGCCTCTAAATATTCTGCAGCAGGCAAGATAATTAATCCCAGGGGATTAATTGTTCTGCTCTCTCATCCTTTTCTTCTAAATTTACAATAAGATTTTTTTTTTCAGAAATGACAGAATGGGGTTTTTATCTGATTACCTGTTAAAATTAACAGCATTAAGGCAGAAAAAAAATAAAATAAATAATCAAAAAATAAAATAGTGAAAAAGGATATCTTAATATATATCTTGATTTTAGAATTCAAGAAAATGATCATAAATCATTGTGTACGGTATTTTAACCAAAACAAAATATGAATATTATATTTTAAATCCATATTTCAAAGAATGTACACAATACTACACATCATTCAAAATTGACCTTAACTTCAAAACAAAGTTCATTTGCAGACACAGGCAGTGCAGTAATTAATCTCAATATGACAGATAAAGATAAAGCTTAGGATTTTCTTCCTGTGGAAGGTTAATTAATCCCAAAGGACAAATATTGCACAGCCTTCCATGTATACAATGGTAACATTCTCAGCAGTTATCTCTCTTTGCCCATTCATTCTCAGCAGTTATCTCTCTTTGCCCATTCATTCTTATGCATAGTTAGGAATCTACCCCATCACCCCAGCTCCAAACCAGAAGACATAGAGAACCAAACTTAGCATCAAAATATGTATTTCTGCCTACTGAACTACCATACCAAATTTGAACTTGATTGGGCAACCATAAAAAAAGTTATTAGAAAAAAACAGGAAATTTGTGGACGGAAGAGTGACAGACGGACAGACAGAAGGACGGACGGACAGAGTGATTACTATAGGGCACCCGCAAATCCTTGCGGGGCCCTAATTATAAATCAAATGGATGACTTAGCTGTTAAATTGCATAAAACAAGCATACTTAGCATCACAGAATCGACCAGGCAACAACAGTAAACCTCTGATGGCAATAAATGTGTCTCGACCCCAGTTCCTCATGTACCCACTAGCAAAATGGGGAAAACCTACAAAGACAAAGAAAACAAAACATCATGTTGATGCCTACGACGGCACATAGATATGTTTTATTGGTTTCTCTAGGTCCTTACCGGCAGCCAGTGACAGTGGATGGTCTACATCCACTTTGGGGGTTGTTGATTTGACAAACTCTGACAGCTTAGGAAGTTTTGCATTCTTGACAAATCCACAAAACTGAAGACTTCCCAAGGACAACATGTGGACAAATGTGGAACCATCCTGAATGAATCTGAAAATGAAGCATACATAAATTGTGAAATATTACATGTTGTTCATACCACATATATTTACATTTTCCAGTGTCTTTGCCTGTGATAACACTATGTTTCGATTTTGTACTACAAAACCCATAACTTCAAATAACGCCAAATTGAGGCGCCAGCAGGGTTTACTTAATTTATTTATATTTAAATATTTAATCGTACAAAATTATATAAATATAAGTAATAAGGAATCATTCTTTGAATATTATGAGGTGATAATTTTGGTCGGGGAGTGATCAAATCTCATAATACTCAAAGAATGATTCCTTATATCTGAACTGAATCTCCATTTTTTTTCTCCAAAATATAAGACATAATAAAGTGCTGAATGAATAAATACATATGAGAATGCTGCTCATCAACACTTCTTTTAAAACATGTATACATAAACATTCAACATTCATTATAAATCCAATGAAATTCTAATGGCCCTAATTCATTTCACTCCATTTCTGTATCAATATTTGTCATTACATCCAGTATTTATATTAATTATCGAGCGTGTCTAGAGAGCTAGGTTATAGCACAGCCCTACTTTACAAAGACTTTGACCAAGTGTCTTGCGCAAAATTCATTCAAACCACTACAGGTACCTTGTCACCATGCTACACATAATTGCATCTTAGACAAAAAACCCCATCTAATCCCAAAAAAAACTTGATCTTACTCTGACATCAGCTTCATGGCTTGATCTCTCAGCACAACATATGCTCCGGTGATCACTGTATCAAAATAACATGGCACCAGGAATCTAGGAATGTCTTTCAGATGTCCCAACACTCCTTCAAACCATTGACCGAGCTGAAAGATATGGACAGCTTACATTCTTCAAATCTTCAAATGCATATTTTGTACCAGTACTTGACACTTTCCTTATTCCTTATGATAATCTATTTCCTTATGATAGAACATGTAATTGTACTTGTGAACAATAATGTTTGTACTCACATCTTTGGTAGTTGGATGAACTTGCAGCCTCTTGGCAACATAATCTGATAACCAGTTGCCTTCTCTCAAATTATTACATAGTGGATGTCCTAAGTCATTGTTTGGGCGAACGTGCGCCAAAACAGCCATTAGTCCTAAAAAATTTCAGATCTCTTATACATGTACATGTCCATGCACAATGATTTCTTTTCTTGCAACTAAGTACTTGTATAAATCATAATGGTTATATGCACCTTTCATAAAAAATACCAGGTACGTTCAAAAGTTTTGTAGCCACCTGCCTACATGTATGCTGACCTACCTCTTAATCCACAATAAACCATTGGACCGTGACCAGGGATGTCGTACGCTCCGAATCCATTTCCATCAGCCTTCTCCTCAGAATCACACCGGTACAGTACAATATTCATGTCAGAGAGGGTGAGTTTACTGACAATGGCATGGAAGTTACTCTTGTCAAACGACTCGTCAAACATGGTCCTACCGCTGTAGGATCTCATCAGGTAGCCAAACTGGCTCACTCCTCGCCGAATCTTCAAAATAGCGTTCTTGGCTCTGGTGGGCAGGACCTGTCTGTTAACCATAAACTTGTTGTTATCAAAACAGTTAACTGTGTTTTAGAAAAACTCAGATTACAAACAGAATAAGTGGTGTTATCATTTAAGGTGAATGTATACAGTAGAAGATTGTTACAGCAAACATGCTTATAATGAATTGACGCTTACAGTGAAATTTTCATTCCCGACGACTTAATTACATGTTGTTAACTTGACGGGTAAAACGAATTACGTTAACAACATTTAAGCAATATCGACCATCCCTGGCACTTCGTTATATGCATGTTTTGCTGTATTTGACACTGTAACAATATTACCGGTAAACATTTTGGAAACTTTAATTTCATTACTTAAGATACATTGTAATTTTATTATAAAATATTATGACCTACTTGACAACAACCACACATCCAGGGGTGAAGGTATGGAAGTCCACTATGGAGGAATCCCCCTGCTTCCGGACCTTAATCAGACCACTAGCCTCAGGGCTCAGGTTCTCCCTGATGTCCAGGTAGTAGTTGGGCAGACCATTGATGTATTTGGGGTTCTTCTCATACTTGTATCCATCTGTCATGCTGAACTTGGCCTCAAATACTATTTCTGTGATATCTCCTGTAAACAAACATCATCAGTTTTTAATTACAAGGCATTATAAATTATGTTTCGGGTAAGTATCATTTCACAAAATAAATCTCAAAACTCATTCATGTATATATTTGCTTCAAATACTACGATATCCTTTGTTCATACAGCATAAAATGAAACAATTAAACCACCTGCCATTGTACACATAAATTTTATATGACAGTGATGTTATATGCATACTACAGATATAATGAAAACGTCCTTACCATCTAAAGTTAGAGGTCTGATGTAGCCAGTTTCTTTAGGATTATGGGGATGATGAAATGCTGTTCGAGCTACCATAACATAGGAGTCATGATTAATAGGATTGTGTCGAGTTATTGCTACGGTATCATGGGATAGCTGATCAACATACACCTACAAATCAAAGTAAATCATAATGTGGTAATTTTGTAATATTTTTCTGCTATTAAATAGGTGAATGATAGTTTTGCCAACATGAGTCTTACTGTACAAATACATGTACACGTGTTAAGTGAAACAGAGAGTAATGATGAATTGAAATTACAACAAAGCAAATTCGTATATGGTATATTGATAGGAAATATTAACCGTTTTCCCACAGTATAACAATAAACACTAATTAATGGAAAAACATGTACCTCAGAAAACCCTGTCACACCAAGCTGGTAATGGAGTTGATTTAGGATCTTTTTCCCTGCTGTGATTCCAAACTTGTCATTCATGAACGGAGGCTCTGGAAGATCCCAAGTTGCCCAGGACATGTATAACCTCTCCTCATTTACAACATGAATCTGAAAAAAAAACCAGACTTCTGTTTACAATTCTTTAAATTTATTAATTTTTCCCAAAATTGTCAAGAAATATGAGCTGTTTTGTAATGGACAATTAACACTTCTATAAGTAATGTTTATCAATTCTAAATTAACTCCTGGCCATTTTGATCTTACATGGTGAGGAACCAGCTGATCATATCCACGATTGCTGCCTGTTGCACAACAAGCCATGGCCACAATGGCTGATGATGGAAATGAGTCATACGGGCTTCTTTTCTATGAGAGAAAGTGCAATGAATGTTCATTTCACAGACAAAAAACCTGGCAGTATCAATAAATTTCATAGAACTGGTTTGCTATTACTGTACTTTTTCTATACATTATGAATTTTTTATGTTCAAAACTGATAGTGTAACACACTGCTCACAGTGGATGACTGTATTAACAAACCTCGACCGGGCTTTCATTGTCGTGGGTCTGATCAAAGAACAAGGCGTGGGCGGTGGTAGGAAGTAAGGGCTGGACCCTGGGCTGGATGAAGGACCCCACAGATGTACCCCCGTACTTGTACACCAGTCTCCCCTGGTCCTGGCAGTCATTGGCACTTAAAGCCTCTAGTCACAGTAAAAGATTTCAATTTAGTAAGGAATTGTACAAAGAAGGCTTTTACATGTACAGTAAAACACACTTATGGTGAAGCATATGGGATGAGCGATTTTGATTTTATGTAAACTTACTTCATCACATCTTGTAAGTTTATCATACAATGTTAAGATCAGGGGAAAGAAGCATGATTCCATTTTTGTGTTTGCTGTAACCATGTTTAACTGTACATGTTATATCTCACCTTAAAATAAAAGTACATAAAATTTCAAACATGTTAATATTCTTACCTCGTATTAGAGAGTTGATTCCTAATTTGTTCATAAAGATGTTATCCACACACTCACTCCCTGTGAACAGCTCGGCTACCACATACAGGTCTGGCCTGATCTTACGAGCAGCATCCAGCATGTACTAAACAAAACAAAAAATGGTCACACTGAGGCAGCAAACCATTTACTTTTACATGTACTACTATCTATCAATTCATGAACATTCATTAATGCCATCTATCTATGTTAAAGTAAGCAGAAAATAACAAATATTAAACTATCAATCTTATAAGAAAAGGATTTCTAATTGATACACCCTAAAAGCATGCATGTTCAAGTGGTTGACTGAACTCCTACCTCTGCCACATGAATGGGAGTACTGTGACAGTTGTCTAATCTCACTCCATGGAACACTTTGACTGTTTTCTCTGTGTAATCCTTCATGTGCTGCCACAGATACGGACAGTCCTTGGGCTCCTTGCCGAACCTCAGCTTACAGCTGTCTCCCCACGGAATCAGCTCTCGTCTCAGGTACACATACCTGTCTGTTAATCAGGGACATGTTCTATTTAGCATGGTGATTTTCTACAGATTGTACATTGGCACGCACTTCATATAAACTTAGCAGTTAAATAAATCTACCTGGATCAGCAAAGTTCCTAAGGGGATCGTCTCCCATCACCCAACCATTGACGGCCATGATAAGTTTCCCAGAATCCCCATCCATGTTCACTTCCTCAGCAGCCAAAGTACCATCGTATGATTTAGGTTGTACAAAGTAACTGAAAATTTTGTACATTTTACAGTATATTTAATATTTACGAATTCAATTATACAATATCAATATTGGTTGAATTTCAGTGCAATTTAGGAAATCAACTCTGTAATACTCTGCAACTGATAATCTACATGTACATACAAATCCTTGCAATTTACATGCACATATACATGTGTATGAATAAATGTAGTATAAATAAATGTAATTTATTAATAATCATACTTCCACATGAGAGGTTCCTTTGCGGAAACTTTTCCAATTCTTGGGCCATGACCATCAACAAATCTGTATTTAACATTGGCCACAAAGTTAGACACCGCTGTGTTTAGGTGGTCCTGTACTTCAGCCATTTTGTGTCTGTTTAAATCTTCCAGTTTAGCCTTAAAGTCAGCACAACATCTTTGGATACGCTCTGCCCTACTGGATACCCCAGGTCTAAAAAAAGAACACCCACAAGGCCTTCCTTTATGTGATAACAGATAAATGGTCATTCAATTTCATATTGTAATAATTCAAATGTCTTTATCATTTAACTATATTACCGTAATGTCTCGTGTATAATACGCACTCGTGTATAATACGCACCCCTAAAGTTGACCAAAAAATGGCGAAAAAACAGCAGGTCCTATGTATAACACGCACCCAAAAAATGGTAAAATCAACGGCCGCCATTTTCCCCCAAACTATCGATGTTTCATGTTAATTTTATAATCCATGCGCAATTTCTTTAATTTTGAGATTGGAACATAGCACAGACGATGAAAATCGACGGCCGCCATTTTCCCAAATAACTATCGATGTTTAATAATGATTTTTTAACCCAAGCGTAATTACTGTAATTTCGTGATCGGAACATGGCCTAAGCGATATTAGAGTCAAAGTTCTTACACTTTTAATTAAAAAGGACGGTACGATTTACATGGGCGGTATCAAATATCATTTGACACTTCGTAAAGAGTTTCTTACAACATCGGAGAAGTAGAAGATCATCATACGTAGAGAAGAACGGCAACCGAGCTTAGTGCTTAAAAGTAATAATGTTTGCAGACATAAACCAGAAATTATTTAATTGATTAATTATAGTCAAACCCTATGATTGTTGTTTTAATAAACATTGTGAAGAAACGTTCGTATGTCGTATATCGTCATTATCAAGTCGTACAAATGATCGATGTAATTTTAGCAGTGTCTATGTAAAGCAATAACGTTTAACTGCATAACGGGACACAAAGTAATTAAGTTTAATAAAATCAGAATAATTGCTTATCTCCATGCACTTGAAAACACCCTGTGAAGTCCGACACCAGAGAGGTGCATGCTTCTGACACCGGAAATTGTTAAACAAACATTGACCACGCGCCGAGTCAACAGGTGGCTGCTTACGTAATGGCGAATACACTGGCGATATTTAAACTTGTTTGATGCAAGAAATAGTGTTAAGAGAGGATAAATATTTCAATACATGGGGGAAAAAATTAAGAATAAGGTATTTCTGATGCAGTAAATTTAGTATACACTCATTCAATTTGCATAACACGTTATATCGGCAGTCACTACTCCCGTGGTATCAAGAATCACGGCTTGAAAAAATGGGGTACAATTTTGGTCCTATGTATAACACGCACCCCCCACTTTTGATCAAATTTTGGCTGAAAAAAAAGTGCGTGTTATACACGCGACATTACGGTAACTTGTAGAGTTGAAGCTGGTCACTTTCATTATAAATTGTCATCACATTGCACCAAAGCATCTTAGCACCATGACACATATTTATATTTTTTCCATTTTTTGCCCCATTTCCCCTTTCCAGTTTTAGTAGTTGTCTATAAGAGGTTATTCAAAATATCAATTTACAACCCTTTGTCTCTTCCCACATAAATATACCGGTAAGAGCAATCTGAAATGGGACAATATTTGTTAGAGGTGTGAGTGGGTATAAATGAGTGTGTACTTGTCTGTGTTGTACAGGTGGAGGGCGGTGTTCATGTCCACGGTACTCTTGTTCCTCCTGTACTGCGGGTCCTGTATCAGATCTAGCTGAGGTCTCGACGATACAATAGGTCTGGCCTCTATCAATGCAAAGGCAATTCATACATCTTTTCAAATAGATAGCTAGCATTAATTGATGTAATTCAATGTTTTATTTCAAAGTCCAAGCCTCTTTATGAACATTGCTGCCACACTGTTTAATTCTATATTGCTATAATCAAAGGACAATACGGTAATTCAAATTCTGAATTTTAAAGCTTTTTTTCCTTTAAAAATACATGTATCTATTATGCAATAACATAAAATCCCTGCCTGATGCATTATAATTGAAAATTATAGCCTGAGAAACTAACAATTAATAGTTCGTTTTACCTTAATATAATGACATTATATTCGATTTGAACTATAGCTACCTTCAATTGCTCTTTTGAAGTCTCTCAAAATTATTTCAATGTCCATGGTGAAGAATTCATGCAATTTGTAGTGAGGTAAAAGTTCTTCATGTAAAACTCTTCTGATTGCCTGTGATGAAATAAAAATCAACTTCAAACTGTAGCTGATATAAACCAATATTACATGTACACTAGCTGATATAGAAAAGAAAAGATTGAATCTCAGCTACATGCATTTCTTCATTTGATGATTTTTTGGAATACATGTAAAATCCAATACATGTACAGTACCTCTAGGTGTTCCATTTTGTCAATTGTATCAGGAATGCCCTTGGCTTCATATTTCCCATCTCCAATATCTAAACTGAAGTGCAGCAGAATCCGATCTACTAAGAATGCTGGCTTGAGATGCGGAGAGTTGACTAGATTGTAGCCACACTCTGGATGCTCCTGTAGCCAGGGTGAATCATTGGCTGTGTGATTTAGCACCAGATCGGTCAGTGACAGAGTCTTCCAGTTAACAACCATTTCATTAACAAGTTTCTCCACGTCGTCGTAACCGTACTTCTTGTCCTTTGTATTAAAACTTGGATTCAGACACAGCTGATTCCGAATAGAGTAAGCCGAGTTAGACTGACCCAGTTCTTGGATGGGGGTGAAGTGGATCATGTTGTAGCCGGTCTCATAGGACACTTTGAGCCTCCCCTCCCACTCCGGGAGGGGACCCAGGAGTTTGGCGATGACTGTCTGACACTGGATGCTGTCCAAGCAGAGCTCTTCCACTTCCTCATCATCATCTGCCTCCTCACTGGGGTTATCATTTGTAGACAGGGAGAGGATGGGGTCCACCAAAAAGTACCCTTCACCGTCAGCATGCTGCCTGTCTTTACTATCAATGAAACAAATGTAAAAAATAGCAAAATTACTGACTTGGACACAGAGACTTTCAAATAAGATCATTTATGATTCTACAAAGTTCCTCTAGCTATTTTAGATTCACTACTGCTAATTGAATTAAACTATTTTTTAAAATACTATGAATTTTGGGCAGTTGTGTAAAACAGCAATTTTTGTACTGGTAGACCTATCTATTTGATTGATTGTATGAGTACTGTAAATTACTTATTTTACGAGAGTACTTAATTTCACGATTCCACTGTTTTGTATCAAATCCAAAAAATATAAAATCATGATCACCATTTTTAGGTTATAATTTCCCTACGTTCAAAACTGTCTATAAAATAAAGCAAGATTTTAAAATCTGCTAGGGTTGCTTCTTGTGATTTTACATGGAAATTAATTCCTCGCATTTCATTAGGAATCTTCAGTAAGGGTCACTGGCTCAGAAATAAACATTTGTCTGATTTTATAACACGGTACATTTTATAAATCAGTCACTTAAGTACAGTGTCATTTTCTTGTTTGAGGCCTAGCCTAGATAGTGACATTATACCTTAAGTTTTGTTAAAATGGTTCTAAATTTTAAAACAAACCAAAAATAAAGAGGCCTGCGGACTACATCACTGATCTGAGCATTGTGATCTCATCAGGTAACATACTCATTAGATTTGTTACTGACTATCTATTGAAAAATATTAGGTTGTTTAAACCAAGAACAAATTCCTGTTTATGATCCTAAATGATCAAGGCTTGAACAAATTTGAACTTACCCCAGTTAAAAAAATTATGACAAAACTTATTAATGTCCATTTTGTTCTAGAGATGATTTTTTAAGCATTCATCCTATTTTCATTCAATTTATTCCCTTATTATCATATACCCTTGAAAAGGGGTATGACCTTTCTGTTTAACAAACTTGAAAGCAAGGGTTTTTTTTTTAAATCAAATTTTGTGAAATGGGATATATGGTTCTAAAGGAAATAAAAAAAATAAATAAAAACACCGACAATTTTGATCATTAACACCCAGTGAAGTCTTTAGCTCAAATGAACTTCCTTGAAAAGTCTATTTCATGGTGCAAATTAGAAAAAAAGACCTTGCTTACCAGGTATATTGCTATATGATAAAGTGTGCCATTGAAAGGTACTTGTCTATCAATAAGCTAGTCTGAAACTACATTAGCTTGATGTATATTCAAGTTGGCATAATTGATGGCAAAAGCTTGAAAGATATGACTAAAAAGTCAATGAAATCCAAAAGTACAACATAATGACCTATTGCAAGACCAGATTTGATGGACCAAGGCCTCACATTCTGCAAAATATTATCAAGACATACCATAGTTTAAAAACATTAAGGTATATACCCGGTACACATTTTTTCCCTATGATACATCAACTTAAGATCAAACCTGGGCATGGACCCGTAATACCATAATATACATGTCAAAATACAGGCATGTTAAAAGAATTTTAGTTTTAATAAGGTTATTTGTATATATTGGTATATGTCATAGCATATCGTTTACTTATATATACATGTGTAGCATTAACTGAATATAGCGCATGTTTGTAGGTACATGTTAATTCAACTTTAAAAAAAACCATATAATATTATGACAGGGGCATAATCAATGATTATTGTAATAAAAAAAGCTTCAAAGCTCACTTGAGGTTTCAGCTCAGGTGAGCTAAAAAAATTGATATGCTAATGTCATTAATTTATCAGACTTTCAAAAGTAACTCTTAAAACTTGCTTGCATCTATTCATTTTACAAACGGAAGCCTTAATTAATTATTTCTTTCAAAGAGTAACTATCCATATCACTTCAACTTAAAAATTAATTTGAACCCCCATTGTAGCCCTTCTCTGATAAAAGTATCACTGTGTGAACAAATTTGAAACTCTTTCAGATCAGCTTGCTTCAATTATCAAGGAATATGAGATTTTCAACATTGTATAAATTTAATTTAAATGTAAAATTTTGGATTTTTATTTATATATATTTGTTTCTACAAAAATTCTTTCTGACCACTACCTAGGATTCCTGATATGACCAAACTTCTACACATTCTATAGATCACTGGTAGTTTGATTAAATTATTTTTGTAGAAAATTAACTTTGAACGTGACATGCCAACTTTGGCTCAATTTTGACCTCCAGGGGTCATAGATTGAAGCTTAAATATCACATAAAAAGAATTAAACTTACGTAAACTGTTTTTTAACCGACCATATTTACATTATTTTGTTGCTTTCTTTCCTTGGAAGGGGGGTTGTCTCTTCACAATGTCATGAACAATAGACAAACCAGAAAGCATACTACAAAGAATACATTGTGCAAAGTTTGGTTTAATATTGGCCCAGTGGTTCGATTCAGAAGAAAATATGAAAGATAACAACACTTACAACTGTGCAGACAACAGATTTTTATCAGCTAGCTAGCTAACTTGAAAGTTCAGCTCAATTAAAAGAAAACAAAATCTACAAAAACCACCCTACCTACCCTTCATGTGTGGTTTTATACTTTTGTACTACACATGTAGCTGGTGAGAACCTTATCAAATTACATTATCTTGACTATGACATGTTATGAGATACAAAAGCAATGTGATGTAAACAAGTTCATCATCAACCAGCCTTTACATCACCAGAAATGATTGTGTCACCATCAGATCCTTTAACAAGAACCACAAGCTCTAATGACTAACATGATGTCTATTTGTTAAAAAGATTTTTAGCCATCAGAATTGATGAAATACTTTCTCTATTGACATTTTTATCAGTAAACAAAATAATACTCCACAATCAACTAGAAAAAATTACTTATGTTGCAACTCTAACTGGTACAATTAAGGTGGTGACGCAATTAATGCACCAGTATTTTATCGATAAAAAGTGCAAATAAGCTTCTTCTCATATATCGGTAATGAATCATGTCAAACAATATCAATGAGCTTTTGAAACTCAATTTTCATTTGGCCATACATTATGAGAACAGTTCACTTCTTATGAAGATCAATCATCATAATGCCCAAAAACCATCATTTTTTATCATAAACGTACATGTAAAACTCTTCATCAAACCCATAAAGTTTAATGAGATTAATTCAAAGCACTGCCACTAGCAATAATTATATAAATTTTATATCCTCTTGCTCTTTTGAAATTTTAATATAGTGTACCCAAACCAAGCTATACACTGCTCATGACAAACAGGTAATCAGGAAGTTTGATCGTTAATTGCTAGATGACAAATCACCATGAGGAAGTTGAGTGTACTACTACTACCATCCTGGTTCACAAAATAATGAAATGGACAAGTCACCTAGAAGACCGTTAGAAAATTAAAAAAAAAAAAAAAAAAGGGAAATATAATTAGGAAATTATTATGAATTGTCCAGATAGTCCATTTTAGGGGGGGGGGGGGGAGGTTTCTTAGCTGTCAGAGCATAAAAGCAAATCCCAATTCTTAAAAGCTTAAAGTTTTGTTAAATTTATAACAGGTTGTGAGTCTGACAAGCAAAATACACACATTGGTGACAACACAGAAATCTAGCTGTACACTCACCTTTCCGGTGGCTCCCTTCGTGAATAACAATGATTAGTCAGTTGATTTAATGTCTATTTTTTTGTAATCAAAAAATCATAGTATACTGCTCCAAAGAATTTTTTTTCTTCAAAAACTTGAAATGATAATCTCTCTCTTATTTATGAGGAAAAACAATTTTTGCATCTTGCATCAGTATATATATAAAGAAAACTATGACTATAAAATAAAAAAAGGTTATGGAATAGATGGATGTTTGGATTGTTGAGAAAAGGAGATTTTCAGTGACTGCACTTATCAAAGATTGTTACAAACCTCGTTGCAATTACCTAGCAAGATATTACTTTACAGACAATTTTTTCCACATGACCTTGAACTAGCATATAATCAGCAACTACCGGTACATTCATAAACAAGAACATTCTGAGTCGTAGTTAGCACTATATATTGTCCTCGTTTGAGAATCTTCAATTTACAGAGGATTTATTTGAATACGTCCTAAGACTAGCAGACACGAGAAAAAATACTGAATTTTATAGACTGTAATAAAAATCACAGAGATGTCTGAAGAATATAAAAATATAAAGCCTTTGATTCCTTGATCAATATACAGATAGCATATATCACAGCTAGTTCTGCATAGTCAGCTATCCTCTTTATATGCATATAGGATCACAAATGTAAAATATCATCAGACATTGAGTACACATTCAGATTAAATAAATCCCACGGCCATCTAATGCTCTGAGAGGAAGAGATATGGTAGTTGTAAATATCTTCATGCAGCTATTTGTCTGAATGTTACAGTATTCCTTTGTAACATAATCACTCTTCGCATAATTGCTAAATGTTAAAATTACTATTTAAGGACCAAGGCTAGACTTAGTAAAAAATAAGAAGGTATTTTTGATTTTCATAAAGAGGAAATAAATAATAAATGTTCACAATCCTGTCAGAACTCAGGAGTGAAACCACTTCACAACTTGATAGCTAAAAAACAGAGAACTATTACAATTTTTACAGGGGAAAATTTTCCTGTACCTAAAATCTAAAAGTTAGGAGAAAATCAGTTAATTCTTTTCAAATAAACTTAAAAGTAAAAAACGGTGAGTATTAAAGTGCATGTAGAGTGACATTATGTCACTATATTAGGGGGACTAGTTACCTTCCATCTGCTGTAAAGTAGTAGTTGAAGGAGCCAGCAGTGTGGATCTGAACCTCCGCAAACAGATCATGACGGTCCACCTTGGAACCACTGGGGCTGTTCCATTTCAGTTCTGTGTACTTGTTTCGATCAAAAGGCTCATTTTTCTTTGTTGGGTGATTACAGAATATTCTGACAGGACTCACAAAGAGTGAAGGTCCCAGATTAAATCTCAGGATCCATCCTACAACAAGACCAACGTGAATTTATCGATTTTACTGAAAATTTATGGCTGCAAATATCAAAGGGTATCATGCAATGCTCTTCATACAACTGCTGATTCACAAATAGACAGCTGTTCATTTGCATTATATCAAAGAGGAAGAAGATGCCAAAGCATTGTATAAATTGATGATTATTAACATTGTTCCTTGTAGAATACATATACATGTATGCATGATCAAGGTGAAAGGCATATAGTTTATGATCATGCACTTTGAATTTCTGTAACTATATATGTTTATCTCCCATTTTCTGGAAAGACCTTCCTGCAACCTATTATGAGTTTTCTGTAACTATATATATTTATCTCCCATTTTCTGGGAAGACCTTCCTGCATCCTATTATGAGTTTTATCCCTGCTTCCTTTATGTATCTTTTCTGTTTCTAAATCCTTCTCTTACCTTTCTGTAACATATAAACAGTTGTCTCTCTGACTGTTCTATCTTCTCAGACCTTTAGGTACCAGTACCTTTTCTGTCTCCTTGCAGCTGATAACCTTTAAGGAACCTATGAAGAGTTGTCTCCCTGCTTCCTACCTTTTTTTCTATTTCCCACCAATGCTAAACTTTCTCTAATTTTCCTCCATAAAGTTGTACAATCATCTTCCTGTTCTATCTCTTCTAACTTTCAAGTATCTTTTCTGCTTTTTCAAGCTTGCATCTCTTTCTGTAAGCCTATAAAGTTTTTTCTCCCTGACTGTTTTACCTCCTCCGACCTTTATGTACCTTTACTATATACCTTAAATTTCTGTAATTTATAAGATCCCTCTCTCAGCTTCCTAACTTAACGTGTAACCATTTCTGTCTCTCTAGTCTCTACCCTTGCTTACTTACTGCATACCTACAATGCTACATTAAAATATCTGTGTTCAATCTTTACTCGTGCTTACCTTTCTGTAAGCGATAAAGAGTTGTCTCCCTGTTCTCGCCTCCATTCAGGGTCAGAACTCTGATCTGCTTGGTAAGCATGGTTTTCTGTGCACTCTAAAATCAAACCAAATCATAAGATATATAACACTCAAAGTAAATGTCGCCAATACAAGGATCAAGTTTATTCAGTATTCACATACACTGATGAACTTCTAGTATGTTGACCTTTCTTTAAGGTTTTTTATTACTATCTAACAATGATTATATAGTTATAGAAAGAGATAACAGCCTTAAAGATTAATGATTCAGTAAGCATAAATTAACCTTTTGGAATACAATGAGTAGTTTATTGTTAAACAAGTTTTTGATCTCACTCCTGGTAAAGATAACAAAATCAACCGTTCATTCAACTCTCTCCCTCAAAAGTATTGTAATATGATATCGAAATTGTAAAGTTTCACATGTATTTTATCATGTGCATCAATCCCAATAAAAGCTATATATGTTAAAGGGACTTGGACACGATTTGACTTAAAAATTTCAAATTTTGTTTTTCCAGTTTCAATGTTCATACTGATAAATATAGAAGTTCATAATGCTATGTCAAAATTTAAAACTCAAATATCAAGTTATAAGTAAGATACAGAGATCATAATTCTTTGTTTTGTACCGTAAACAAAGCTCGAATATTGTCATTTAAACATATTCGTTGTATTAGTGTAAATTTCAATCAAATGTAACTTTCTTTTGTTGATAATAGTATTTAAGAAGATATTGAATTAGTTGAAATTGAATTTACATGTCATTTTGTCTAAGAAATGGTAATTCTCTACATTACATTTTTTGTAAACATCTATAAGACTCGAGCTTTGTTTACATAACTATCAATTCTTACTTCTGTATCTCGCTTGTAACTTGACTTTAACATTTAATATTTTGGTCAATCATTTAAAATGCACAAATAAACCATTTTATACATAAAAAATAAAAATAAAATTGTTGATCTCAAATCGTGTCCAAGTCCCTTTAATTGCAACTTGGTGGAAGCTGGAAAAGTATACCACAAGCAGATATCAATTAGACTATAATTTTCATAATTATAAAACTAATATGTAACTTTTAAAAACTAAAATATACCTGGCAATTTAATAAATCTTTTGAACTCCACCATTGCTAGCCTATGAATTTCCTCTTCATTATATATATCTTTTGACCATATCATATCAATATTCATGTGCATTTAACATTACCAATATTAAGTGTTTCTGTCAATATATGCACGTCTGATCGAATTATTAACTTTGACTAATTACCCAAATTTAATCAACAAATGGATATCTGTATAATAACATGTGCCACATTTTCTTTCATCAATTTTTACCATATTCATAATACTGAAGATTTTGAAATTTATTAATATATAATCTCAAAAGAGTACCATTTAAAATTACAAAATTTTGAAGTTATTTCACTTTAAATATTAATAGCAAACTGCTGTTGGCTAGCATTATCTTAACACTGTTGCCCAATAATTTTATTCTTTTAACATGAATTTTATATACCTGACAGAAAGCTTTTAATTTCTATTAATTAATTATCATCTATATTTAATACTTGATATATATGATTTGTGCATTTATCATTTGAGATCAAACATTATTATTACTGTCTCTTTGTCTTTAGAATGAGTATATCTGCTGACACCATAGTTTTTATGCACTTTTCACCTGTTTGTTGCTGACAAATCAGCATGTTCAGAATTTAAAAGGCTTTGACCTAGATTATGGAACACGAATGTAAGCTACATGTACATGACCTTAAAGTGAAGACAACACATGCATGTAGTGATAAACAATAGCATTAATTAACTTTCTGGCTGACTACATAACTAAACTCATGTCATACAACCTTTTAAAGTTATGCACACAATCATATCAATTCAATAATGATTCCCTAATCTTTAAAAGTCAGGAGAACATGGTATCAACACAATTAGATCCACCTCTGTATTTTCAGGTCTATCTTCTACTTTGCTGACTTTTTATTGCGTGACAGCAGAAGTGCACTGCATGACATTACTTTAGTTGCAATGAAATGATTAAAATAGTTTTCAGGTACAATTTCACAATATACGTGCAGTGATACTTACCTTGTAAATGATATCATTAGGAAATGCCGTCTGCTCAACAGAAAAAATGACGGCCTTCACAGGGTGACCTCATTCAAGGTCTGTATCAATCATACGAAACTACCTAGAAATGACATCCGTAAAAAGTGCGTCAAAGAATTGAAATTATCACAATCCATCTTTATCTATAATTAAATATCACATTTCATTTGCGACACTTTCGCAAAATTGTTTAATTAAAAATTTAGACACTTTGTGTATACACGGTATATTAGTTTCGAATCAGGAATTGGGTAAATAAAGACAACGCAAGGTGTGCGTTTGCGAATAATGGCAGTAACGCTACACACAGACTATGGTGATATAAAACTGGAATTGTTTTGTGAGCAATGTCCCAAAAGTTGTGAAAACTTCCTGGCCCTTTGTGCAAGCGATTACTACAATGGATGTGTGTTTCACAGAAATATAAAAGGTTTTATGCTCCAAACAGGGGATCCCACTGGAACTGGAAAAGGAGGAAACAGCATCTGGGGAGATAAGTTTGAAGATGAACTCTCAGATACCTTAAAACACAACGTTAGGGGTGTGGTATCTATGGCCAACAACGGTCCCGACTCCAATGGTTCTCAGTTCTTTATTACTTATGCCAAGCAGCCACATTTGGACTTGAAGTACACAATATTTGGGAAAGTAATAGATGGCTTTGAAACCCTTGATGAGATAGAGAAGCAGCCAGTGAACGAAAAGAACTACCGTCCTTTGAATGACATGCACTTACTGAATGTGACAATACATGCAAATCCACTGGCATGATGACAGATTGCCTGAAACACTGGATTTTGATTTCGGGTCACCATGAACTTTGAATGTACTCGTGCAGACCAGCTGGTGGATAATTTATTGAAAATAAAAGTAATGACAGTAACAGAAATGCCAAATGGGACCACAACTCTAAGCAGACAGTGTTAATTGAATGGCTATTCGTGGAAATAAATATCATTCAAGCTGCATGATATATGCATGTGTACATGTATTATAAATGGCTATTGGCAGAAATTAGTTAGTAATACTGTAATAGTACATGTATAACTTGTGCATTGTACTTATGTACACATGATTTTGTGATCTATCATTAAGTATCAACTTTGAATGTTTTAAATGAATGTACATGTATGTATTTAGCATTACCGGTACATTAAAAATACATGTATGTAAACAAAACTTCAGGCATGTTTTGTTTCAAAATGATTCTCTACAAGAAATATAAAACTTAATATATTTTAAGGTTGATAATTTGTGTCAGTCTCAAGGAACGTACGGAAGGGCATTATTGAATCACCTTGACTTGATCTTTTGTTCCCCATTATGGCCGAGCTTTAAATCTTTGAGCATTATGTAAATTTATGTTAAACCCTTTGAACCTACTTGGCCCATTTATGAAGCTTCCTTTGAATTCAGACTCTTTTGGGGCTTATCTAAAATACACGAAGCTGTGCATGTTGACAAAGAACAAGTAAACATCACTTGAAAAAAAAAGAGACCATATTAAAAATAATTTGTATGTTTAACAGGGTGCTGGTCACTTCGCCCCAAAGCCAAAGCGCCCCATGCACGAGCGCCCCAAATTTTTCTTGGTGCGCCCCAAGTACAATTCACGAGCGCCCCAAATGTATGTCACGAGCGCCCCAAATGTTGCTTTTTTTTCATGATTAAATTTTTACATCATTGAGTTATGTATTTTGGGGCGCTCGGAATAATAATGTGCAAGTTTAATGAGATTCCATCGAAGAGAAATAAGAACTAATAAACAAAACCATTTTGGGGCGCTCGTGAAATTAATCCAAACTTGGGGACTCACACACCAACGTTGTTTTAAGTTCAAAATAGAATAATCTCATTTGGGGGGCGTTCGTGTAAATGATGCTTATTTAACGTAAAAGTGAGATTCTCCAACATACATTTTAAAGCAAAATCAGGTTTCAAATATTTATTACACATGTAGTCAAATACATGTATTAACTTTATAGCAACATAGAAAGCTGATTTGAGAGCAAAGTTAAAAGTTATTTTGGGGCGCTCGTGGAAATGATTTTCTAATCATAAGATACTTTTCTTACAAATCGTAGGCAACTTCAGGGCACGTTCGTAAGAAAATAATCCAACAAGATTCAATGCAGAAAGACATAATCAGGATAATCATTTTGGGGCGCTCGTGAAAACGATCCCGATTTTAGTACAATATTGGAAAATCCAATTTGGGGCTCTCGTGCAAATTTTCCAAGACGTAAGGTATAATGATAATTTTACTTTGGGGCGCTCGTGAATACATTTGGGGCGCTTGTGAACGTAATTGGGGCGCTCTAAAAAAAAAATTGGGGCGCTCGTGCATGGGGCGCTATGGCTTTGGGGCGATACGACAGTAACCCGTTTAACACCTTAATTACATGCCTTTTTTCTCCCCTTGTCACCACAAAGAGTGCATTTGGGTAAATGGTTATAGTGACCTTGAACAAGTTTTAGGTCAAGGTCACATTAGACTTCTATGAAATATCCTTATTCGGACCATATATTCTCTCCCCTTAGGCCTATCTGACTCATATTTAATATAAAGAGTGCTTTTGTGTAAAGTTTGTGTAGAGGCCTTGGAGTTTCTATGTCAAAAGTTAAGGTCATAGCAATTCTGTGAAAATCCTTGTGCAGACAATTTTTCTCCCCTTCAAGACCGCTCAGTCTCAGAATTTATCACTTTTCTGACCTAATATATTTTTAAAGATTTTCTCCCCACTTTTTATAGAACAAACTTGTAACTTGTAATCTCAAAGCCTCCACACAAGTTTATGCTTTTCTGGCCAAATAGTTTTTGAGTTTGGGGACCATAATTTGAACAAACTTGAATCTACACTACCTGAGGATGCCTCCTTACAAGTTTAAGCTTTTCTGGCCAAATAGCTTCCGAGAAGAAGATTTTTATAGATTTTCTTTATATATTCTAATGTAAAAATCCATCCCCCCATTGTGGCCCCACCCTACCCCCCGGGACCATGATTTTAACAAACTTGTCGAATCTTCACTATCTGAGGATGACTCCTTACAAGTTTAAGCTTTTCTGGCTAAATAGTATTTGAGAAGAAGATTTTTATAGATTTTCTCTATATATTCCTATGAAAAAATTCATTTCCCCATTGTGGCCCCACCCTAACCCCGGGGACCATAATTTGAACAAACTTGAATCTACACTACCTGAGGATGCCTCCTTACAAGTTTAAGCTTTTCTGGCCAAATAGCTTCTGAGAAGAAGATTTTTATAGATTTTCTTTATATATTCTAATGTAAAAATCCATCCCCCCATTGTGGCCCCACCCTACCCCCCGGGACCATGATTTTAACAAACTTGTCGAATCTTCACTATCTGAGGATGCCTCCACACATTTAAGTTTAAGCTTTTCTGGCCAAATAGTATTTGAGAAGATTTTTATAGATTTTCTATATATATTCTAATGTAAAAATTCATCCCACCCTACCCCCGGGGACCATGATTTGAACAAACTTAAATTTACACTACCTGAGGATGCCTTCACACAAGTTACAGCTTTTCTGGCCAAATATTCTTTGAAAAATACCAACATTTTTACAATAATTCTAAATTATCTCCCCTTGAAAGAGGGTGGGGCCCTTCATTTGAACAAAATTGAATCCCCTTCACTTAGTGAAGCTTAGTGCCAAGTTTGGTTGAAATCTGCCCAGTGGTTCTTGAGTAGAAGAGGTAAATGTGAAAAGTTTACAACAACGACAACACAGACAGACAACGGACAAATTTTGATCAGAAAAGCTCACTTAAGCTTTCAGCTCAGGTGAGCTAAAAACAAGAACTCAAAATCGGCTTATATAAATGGTGGATACCTGTTTATTTATACTACTCTCCGAGTGTGGATTTTCATGACTTTCATAAATAACAATGATATATACATGTATATGGAAAGACATATGTTATACATGTATAATTTTATACATATAGCCAACAGTCTTAATTTACACTAAAAATGATCTATAAATCCTCTCCCCTCTTTCCCTTGATAAAATATAATACAATAAGTAAATGTGACAAGTTAATTCAATACATTGAATTTTTGATTTAATTAATATTTAATGGAGATATCTTTAGTTTTTATTTTTTTAATGAAAGAAGAGCAAAGACAAAATACTAGTAAAAGAAATAATGTTTATTATAAAACAACATCACAGGCCTTGTATGACCTATTCACTCAGAAACAGTCATTGTCATTCTAATTAATTCTAATTTAAAAAAAAAACATACAAGGGAGACAACTGCATATTGAATCCATCATATAATTAAATAAAATGATTAAACTACTACATGTACACACAAATCATAATATTTCAGATAAATAATCTTCCAATCTGTCACAAAAATCATAATATCTTAATACATAAAATCGTTTGTGATACACAAAGTCAATTGGAAATCCTAAAACTTCATTTTTCTTGCATCTTCTTCTTCTTTACTAGTGCTATAAGTTCTGTAGCCACATTATTGTAGCCAATCATTGTGCTGACAGCAGCTACATTCATTATTCCCTGAAACAGAAGAAAGGAAATTTATTCATTTATGAAATCTTAAATGCATGACATTGTTAGAGAAAGAAATCATGCATAAGTAAACCACATGATAAATTTAGCCCAATATTTAAATTGAAATTTTGAATAAAAATGAGGTCCTGCATAATATGATGCATGCACATCCATGAATACTACTAATAGATGTACCAGCACGAAAATTTATACATAACAGATGTAATTAGTTTGGAGTTGAGTACTTCCCTACATTTACATCAAAATATAAGCATTTGGTGGCTTCTTAGAATATGTTTACTATTAGTAAATCTATATTCACTGTTAAGGAGAGAGAGAGTTGGTCAATACAATTTACCTGTCGGACAGCCAATTTGAGTTCATCAAAATCTTGTATTGCCAAAAGGTATTCCTGAGTCATCCCCCAGTTCTATAATGAAATTTAAAAAAAATAACAACTTTAACAGAAAAATACATGTAAAGATCTTTAAAAAATTTACAGCTGTTCATCTACAAGTAAAATCTTAATTTTATATAACTTGATTTATTCTCACAACTTAATTACTTTGCATAAATGAAGACCAGACTTAAAGACTATAAACTGAGAAAAGATATTTTTTGAAAAACCTATTAATAAATTTTTGCTGTAGATTTGTATACCTAATGGTATAGCAGTTTTTAAAAATTTGTGAATCAAGAAAACTTATACAAAAATTCAAATACTAAACAAATTGGGTGGTCAACAAATTAGCCATCACAGATACCTTAAATATTTAGACATGCTTTTTTAATCTATATACACTACTATTTAGCAAAGAAAAATTCCATATTTTTTTGGCTTAAAAATTCTAATACTTCCTTATATCTTTATACAAAGCTCCTCGTCTTGTGGAGATTAATATTCCCTAAAAATGGCCACAATCATTAAGCCCTCTTTGGTCTACATCCTCAGTTTTTGGGACAAAAAAACCTGACTGAGGTCATTACCATAGCGGTGGCCTCCACCTGCAGGAAGAGCTCGGTGAGTGCTCGTAACACCGGGGGCACCACGGAACCACCGTCCGTCTGCTCTTTACTCAGGCTGTCATGGAGCTGCCAAAGCGGCTTCAGGCTGCCCAGATCCAGCTTCAGCTTACCGATCAAGGGGCACCTGTCGTCAAAACAAGATTTCATCATACATTAATTGTACAATAAATGCACTTTAAGCATGGTGGGAGACACAAAACAAGTGAAATGAATGTAACAAACATTTTCAACATTGAAATTTTCCAGAATGTTTATACTGAGAGGCATGCCACTGCTAAACAATGATGTGATGGTGTGGTTGTTGAGACTTTTCTTCAATTTTTTTAATATGAAGTGAATGTAACAAACCTGTTCTGGGTTTCTAATATCTTCAGCAAAAGCTGTATGGCCTTTAGTCTTTGTTCTCCAGTTTGTTTGGTAGCAACATACACCATAATTAGCCACAGGTCACTGATATGCAGGTTTCTGAAATTTTAAACAGAAATTGTAAGTGATCTCCAAAAAAGAATTTCTATAAATGATAGTAAAGTAAATACAAAATGTACTCGTTTTTGTAGCTCATATTGAACTTACAGAGCTAGATCTGTGGAGAGAACATTGCCCAGAATCACATATCCTGTCTCGAAACTGTCCTTGGTTCCCGCGGTAACAGTAAACTTGTAACCCCATGATGTGTTGACTCCTCCAGAATCAACAGTAAACTCAAAGTACACTGCATCACCTGTGTAACAAAGATGAGAGATAATGAAATACATGTATATTGCATAGAGAACAGACCTAAAAATAACAATAACCAAAAACAACTCTTTAAAAAAAAGATACATGTATATGGTACATGTATTGATTGACTGGACAAAATATGGTATACCTATAAAACACCAGTCTGTTCAGAGTACAGAAAATACAATCTTTAAGTCTGTGTTGCAAAAATCTATGTTCACATCATGTTCCTAACAGCTATCCCATCATTTCAATTACTTAATTAAAATTGCATTACTAAAACCATGGTACATGTAACTTAACATCATGTTATACCATACAATCAGCATTATTTTAAGAATTACTAAAAATGTGCTAACTAACTACAGATATATTTTTATTTATTCATCATGTTTTTGCAGAATGTGATTCTTTTAGATGTACTGACATACATTTACTGTATACTACATGACTGCCTAACAATGGCTGACCTGGGATTTGGAAACTTGTCCAGTTAGCCCCCGAAGTCCCTGTAAACTCCTGTCTGTTTTGCTGAAGGTCTGAAGATGTGGCGAACACCAAAACATCACCCTCTTTTAATGAGCACCTAAAAATATACAGAGGAATCCGTAAAGCTTCAACTAACAAAAACACCAAGGAGAGATAACGCAGTTCTTGTAGTAAGTTTACCAGGTAAGTGTTTTAACAAGAGATAAAACAGTACTAAAAGTACATGTACCGTAAGTGTGTGATTCTTACCTTCCATCAAATGATATCCTGAGACAGGAGGCCCCTGGGAGTCGTACAGAGTCTTTGCAAGCCGAGGATTCCTTGTAATGGTGGTCGCTCTCCTTCAGAATGGAGGACAAGGTCACTTCCTCCATGAACTGTCCGGCGGTCTTGGCGATAGGCACCAGGCTCTTGGGTTCACAATACAGCATGACCTTCTCTACGACCTACAACACAGGTCCAAGAAGTGGTAGAGCTTATATATAAAATTACCTGTCACAACGTCGAACAGAAATCAGTAAGATGCTTCAATAGAAAATTCTAATTTGAATCAAAGCATCCAAATTTAACTCTGGATCTTTCAGGTCACAATGTAACAACCTGCACAAGGTGGATTTAAGGAGGAGAGAGAAAAAGACCTAAATCACAGCACAACAATACAGTATTCCAGTAAGACTCACACTATGAAACCTGCTCCTACACTCAGACTTGTTCAGCAGGTCCAACACACAGGGGATCTGTTGAGGGTCCTTACATCCCAGTAACTCGGCTGTAATCACCGGGCCCTGGTCAGGCCACTGGGCCAACAGACTGGCCAGCAGCTGTCGCGCATACAGCACAGACATTGCCAGGTTCACCTTCAGGATGTAGTCACGACAGGGTGTGCGGCCATGCTTCTCTAGCTCCTGTTTCAAGAGTTCGCTGCTCTTACTGCGCTCTTTTTTCTGTGAGTCACTCTCTATGTCGTTGTCTGGGACTGGGATCAGTTTCTGAGATTCATTGTGGTCTTCTGGAGTCGCCTTCTCCAACATTCTGTTCAAGAAAAGGTAGAAACCACTAAGAACACTCTCAATACCACTTTTTAATACATTTTGCCACATAGGCCTACTTGTAAAATGAAATTTCCACATCAAATATCTTGTACAATAAACATGTAGAGATAAATATTTTTTTTATCATTCTCAGCATGTTAAAACATTTTACAGAAATGATCATCATCAATTTTATCAGGCTTGTTGTCCTTTATATAGACTTGACCAGTTGTCTACCTGTTCGTTTGATTGAGAGCGGGATGATAATGTATGCCAGTGTCTATCACTTTATCAGAAGATGATTTAGCAGCCTTTGGACTCTTGGCTCTGGCAATGGACTCCCTGTCAATCAAATTAAGGAAATTTTACGTCAACTTTTCACGAGTTTCTAACTTCCTTTATTCATTAATTACATACTTTAATAGTTTCTTACTTCCTACATGTATATTCTTTAATCTTACTCTTTACATCAGATAATTTTTTTATGACTGTCAGAATTACCATTTCTCTGTCAGCCTCTTTAGATCTGCTTTCCCAGTAATTGGGTACGTCTCCAAACTAAAAATACACATGCATGTTTTACATAAACTGAGAACCCTCAGAAAGCATTAATACACATGTCCAGTTACATGTATCTAACAATCCTCTCTAAATTTGAAAAAAAAAAATTGCATTGTGTAAGAAAAAAAGACAGACCAGTACGTACTTTTCTACAATAGCTTCGACCACACTGTCGTGGCTTTTGTCATTCATTTCGTACATGGCCTTTAGAACATCTAACGGCAGCTTGAATTCTTTGTGAAGTATCTAATACGAAAGATCATCACAATTAACATCCACTAAAGTTCAATTTTTTTTATCAACATGTTTACAACAGAATATGAAAAAAATATTTCAAATATACGCAAACATTTAATATCTTGGTTTTAATCCAGTAATCTTATCAATGTGAGTGTTCAGAATAGTGTCTGTGTTACATCAATTTTTACATAGACATTATTATCATACATGGCAATGCTATAGAAAGATTGTCTGAAGTCTTTGACAGGTCTACATCTGATACCTCAAACATTGTCCGTGTCTTTTCATCGATCCCCTCCAGAAACTTGTTGACGTCAGAGTCGCTCTTGCCCTTGGCTCCTGATGTCACTGTGACATCATCAGAGTCCACCGATTCATCCTCTGAATCTGATGATGACTCTGATGATGAAGAGGATGACATGAAGATATCGTCCGATTCGTCGTCTAACAGACCGTTGAAGGTGGCGCCCCGGGACTGTGTCCTCTTCTCCAGAGCAGCCGCCAATCTCTCAGACAGAGAGAGACTGTGGGTCTTTATCCCCGCAGTGGAAGTGCCTCCCTGATTTGTGTACAGCATGAGAGACAGAACCTACAGGTAAAAGGAGAGAGTTTACCAACCCAAACATTCTCAAAGTGCAATACATGTACATAATTTACAGGTAAATAGAGGTAAATTACAGATAATTCACTCAACAGCTGACCAAACATTTTGACAGTATTGCTTATCTCCATTATGAACATCTTATAAAAGACAAAATGAAAATTAAAAGTTTTACTTTTGAAAACTTGTGGATGGATTGCGGAAAAAAAGTTTCATTCTAGGTTAATTATCTTGCAAGATTTACTGTAAATCAAATTGATGCATTGTCCCTTAGATGAAAAAGTGTAAAAATCCAAATGGGAAAGAAAGATGGACAGACAAGATGTCAATGAAACTGAACATTCTCCCACTTGTTATCACCAGTAGGGGTATGGATTACTGTAAATTCCTAAGTAAACGCGAGGAATTAATATCCGCGTAAAATCGCGAGAAGCCCGTCTCGCGAATTCTAAAATCTCGCTTTTGATTTTAGGAGACATATGAACTACATGAAACTATAATGAAATTTCGCCATTCGCGATTTTATGTTCTCATGATTTGATGGCAAATCGTTGAATCGCGGAATTAAGTACTCGCGTAAAATAAGGAATCTACAGTATTCAGAACTGAATCTAACCATATTTTGAAGACATTTAAATACCAAGAATATAAAGTCAATATTCTCTGCTCAAGTTACATCAACATTCACGGAAGGTTTATATAATGAGACTAACCTCCAAGTCCTTCAGAAGCCACTGCTGGCTGAATTCTGTCCCCTTGCTGGCGATGAAAACCAGACACTGGATGAAACTAGATTGGTACAACTCTGGTAGAACTGGCTGGTTGGAATTCTTCAAACTGTTGCTGAGTACCTTAAGGCAAAGGGAGAGAACCCAGGCTGTCTCCACAGTCACCTCTGCATCTGAGTAAAGAGAAAGAAAAAACAACAATATAGATGTTTGCATGAAGAACAGCATACTCCTCTCAGAGGCTATTCATTAACTTTCAAAAACATGTATAATTACATGTATGTATACTTAAGGTCCTGGCACATTGATATCTTAGTCATTCTTCAATTGCATATAAAACATGTACAAGTCTGTTATTCCAGGTAAACATACATCAATACATTAATTTTTCATGGTCTAGCTTTATCTACATATCTTTAAGTTAATACATACCTCCCTTGATGCTTTCAATGATTGTCTTGGTTGTCCGGTAGAAGACAGAGATGTAGTTGGAGTCCCAGATCTGCTCGTTGCTGCTCACACAGTCCACGTACTTGTCTGATATCTATAACCCAAACACAAGGTCAGGAAGCCATTCTGATCTATAGCTTTCATGTACATCACTACTACTAAGAATTAATTGTTACATTTAGGTTTTCAGTTACTATTTGATCCATCACTTACCGTGTGTCTTTTCCTGGTCTTGATTTCTATAATAAGAGTATGGTTTTCGTCGGGGAAGTGTTTGAGGACGACCCCCGTCTTTCTCTCCATACCGGTGTACTGAGTGAAGCTCACCAGAGTCCCAATCGTCAACACCTGTACGAAAAAAAAATATCAAGTTCTCCACTGTATTAACACAGCTTATTGTCAAGTCAAACTACTACAAAATGTCAAAATGTTCCTCTATAAGGTTAATAAGATGTATAAATCAAATAATATAATATCTAACCTCTGGAAATCCAGCCATGACAAAGAGAGCAAAGATGGAGGGTAGGTCTGGTTCACTGGTCAGCATCTGTACACAGTCGTTGAGGTAGTGCTGGATGACGGCCTTCCACTCGGGGGAGCTATATAGACTCTGGAGGATCCGCGAGACGGAGCAGGCCCACTCCAAACCACACCTACCAAAGTATTCCAAAAAAGTGTATACATGCCATCTATATCAAACATGTTTTATATGCAGAGAAAACACTCAAAATAATTAGGTTTCTATTTGAATATATGAATAAATGTGCACAGTGAGTCAAAACCATGAAAGTGAAAATGAACCAACTTCTTATTCAAATTTTATATCAATGTATAACAGTCAGTGTTTATTTCATTTCATCAAAGAGTGAATTGATTTCATAACCAAATGTGCTACCAATGATTTTAAGTCAGTATCAATAGTCATCTCAGGTTATTCAATAAATATTCTTCTCTCTTGATTATAAATTAACAAAGATCAACAAAATAAGCCACTTTGTCTATATTTTTTCATCCGATTATTATTTTAAATCAACTTCTAAATACAGCCTGACATTTTTTAACACCTACTTTTTCAAGCAGTCAGCTCCGAAGGTAAATAAATAGTTTATACAGTGTAGCCCCGGAGTTTTCTCCTCTTCCTTTTCTTTTGAAATCACAGCTTGATCAGCAACCTTCAAAAACACACAGCAGATGACAACAAAGTACTTGTATATACATGTATATTTGATTCTTTATTTTATGATAAACAGAACAGTTCTGTCATTAGATACCAGATAAAAACTTGCTACAATGTAACATCAACTGGGCAGAGGTTTTATGAATATTTTAATTAATTAGAAACTTATGACAAACCATATCATATGACTGAATTGAGGTCCTATACCCGTAAATCTTATTACTAAATTGAGGTCCAATAAATCTTATGACTGAATTGAGATCCTATAAATCTTATGACTAAATTAAGGTTTTATACATCTTATGACTGAATTGAGGTCCTATAAATCTTATGACTAAATCGAGATCTTATCAATCTTATGACTGAATCAAGGTCCTATCAATCTTATGACTGAATTGAGGTCCTATCAATCTTATGACTGAATTGAGGTCCTATGGATCTTATGACTGAATTGAGATCCTTTAAATCTTACGACTGAATTGAGATTCTATGAATCGTATGACTGAATTGAGGTCCTTTAAATCTAATGAATGAATTGAGATCCTACTCATCTTATGACTGAATTGGGGTGCTATGAATCTTGGTATTGAGTTGAGGTCCTATAAATCTTAGGATTGAGACAAAGTCTCAGGATTAAATGTATAACTCACTACAATATCACAGCGATTGAGCAGGGGTCCTAGGAGTCCCATGGCTAAATGTCGGGTGTTCACTTCATGACCACTTTCTCCTCTGTATATCAAAATGAAAACAGCACTGATTGAAAATGTGCAAATTTAAAAGACTGTCAAAATTCTGATGTTTTATTAATTTTTTTCAACTTGCCTGGCAATTCTAAACAATAACTGAATAAATTCCTTGGTGGTGAAATTAAAATTTCCTGAAGACATCACCTAAAATGAGGAAAACCTAGAGATGTTTAGTAAATTGTTATTACCAAAAATTTATCTATGATTATTTAAGACTTCAGTTACGTAAAAAAAACAATCCATTGTACATGTATGTTATTAAAATTCACAAATGTATGAATAAATCCTGACCGAATTATCCCGCGGAATCATGGCTCCCAGCAATCCCATGATCCTCTCCTGTGTGTGGATAGCAAATGCCTCCATCTGCCTGCTTTCAATGGCTTGCAGACTCTTGTCAGACTGCTGCAAAACTTTTCCACTATCTATAAAGACACAAACAGACTCTTATGACAATGACTCAGTTATCTCCCATTAATTGTTGACCTATCTCTTTTACCTAACTTTTACTTTTAAGACTGCATACTTTATGGGGCTGAGATTCAATAAGCTACATGTAAAACTGTATTTTCCCCATCCCCTACATATTGATACTTCACCCTTATTTATCCTTCTGTTTCACTGGTCACTTTTTAAGACTGGAGCAGATATTCAACAATGACTACATTACCTCCCCTTACATGTTGCCTTATCTCCCTTTGACTACATACCTTCTGTGTCATCGGGTACTTGTTTTAGACAGTGTGTAATGATCTGCATACACTGACTCTGGAGCTGGGCGGCCAGTTTCACATAGTCCAGGTCTACATGAGAGGAGGTCACAATTTCTCCAGTCGACAGGGAGAGAATTGTAAACAGAAGCCAGACATGCTGGTGGATGTAGCCCTGAATCAGAGAGGTGCCCACTGCAAATGTAAATCACAAAAAGTAAATAACTCTCTGAACACGAGATTCAAAAATGACTCTATTACCTCCCTTTATATGTTGACTTATCTCCCTTTGGCTACATACATTTAGTAATCAGTAAACGGTACTGCTTTTAAGAGAAATATCCTGGCTGAAATTTTCTCTCAATTAATACTGGTCTACAACATTAGAGAAACAAGAGATTTCCAAAGTTGGCACATTAATAGACGAATGGAACAGGATATTTTTGATGATTTGATCTAAACAAAAGTATACAGGGACAGTAACTAAATGATCCCTTTCAAGATAAAATACTTTATTTAAGCCTGGTACATGATAAAATAATAATGGACAAGTGCTTTATTTAATGAAGTGCATGTAATTTATAAAACAATGAATAATATTATATACAAGCATAATCTGGGTTATATTACTTTAAGGTTTAAATAGAGTGTAATGGTACTTACATTTCACCAAGGGAAATTTGGTTACGTCATGTGAAGAATTATGCCTGTTATAAAAAAAAAATCATTTTAAAGTTCAACAAACTGGAACTTGTTCAGAAATTAACATGTTTCTTATAAACACAATTATTTTGTATCAGACAATATTCATGCCAACTTACTCAGAAGGAAAGCTTCCCTTATCATGACAGCCATAACACAAATCAAAATCATCACAGACATTGCAGTGGATCCGAGTTCCCACTATGAATGCTTGGCACTTGTTACATTTGTAGCTATAAACAGAATCAAGATTAGGTTAAAATAAGAAATCAATTCTAAAGAGTAAAAAATTTTGCATATGCAAAAGGAATTTGATTCCAATTTACATATATAGGTACATTAATGTGCAAATAATTTAAATACCATATTTAAAAAGAAAACAATTTATGGGGCATATATTTTAGACTTTCAACTGTTTAAAAATTCTGTTAACTGTTGATTCTGCAGAAGTTAGAAAAAAAGACAATATCCAGAGTCACTAACACTAAATGCACAATATCATGATCGTCCGTGTGCTCGCCTTCAGGTTTGACTCCGCTGGCATAGCACGTAGCACATAGGTCCATATCCACGCACTGTAAGCACCGAAACCTGCGGCCTGGCAGTGTCACGTTACATCCATCACACGTTATCTCTACCTCAAGGAGGTCACAGAATCGGGCCACAAACATCTGCACCTCCCTCTCTTCTTTCTCCGATTTGTCCTTCTTGGCGTTCTTGTACCACTGATTGAAGCCCTCGGAGCACTCTTTGAACCAGCTCATACAGCGATTGTACTCAGCGAGCTCTTCATTTTCTTCTTCTTGTCCAAATGTACACTCTCTCATCTTCACTGTTTCTGTAAGAAATTTTGATAACCATTTTAGAAAAGATTCAAGTTTACTTATTTTAAAGTAATCATTGCATTGCTATTACATGTAAAGCAAAAAGAAATTTAAGTGTTGAGGAATCTTACTGCCCAGGGTATCAGTTTTTAGTTGCCTTACCAATAAGTGTGTTGCAATGATAATTAATTTTTAGGGGAATCAAGATTAAAAAACCTAACCTTTTGTGATTCCTAAATACAAGGCTGGGAGGTTAACTTCCTGAACAAAGGACAGGTCATAGGGTTGCCATTCTACATCCAACAGATGGAGTAAACAGGCTTGTATGTATTCATACGCTGGAACTGCACTTCTACAAAATTAAAGGTGTACGAGTATATACATGTATTATGTAATCTTTTTGTGTTGTCTTTCTTACAATTAAGGCCAAAAGTCTTAAGCTGAGGTTAAAAAAAAAAGAAAGAACTAAGTTCATGCATAAATTCCATTGATTCAAAGACCCACTTTTCCATCTGTATCCGGTGATATTTGTGGTAGGTGTCCGTGATTTTGCGGATGAGGTTGTAGAAGGACACCCTGACTACTGACTCTTGCTGTAGTCCACATCCATCCAAGCTGTCGGCGTAGTGCTTACAGAATCCATCTTGATAGCACAGCATCTCTTGGAAAAACAGCACGTTGGGGATCTAAGTAATAACCAATTTATTGTCAGATCCTTTATGCACAACACAACCCTATCTACACATTTTGTCATGTAAAATTCCCAAAATCTCATTCCACAAAATATTCACATTTACAGTACATATACAGGTACTCTAAATGGGAGAATAATTACATTGTAAAAGGGAGAAAAATAACGTGGGTTGTAATTACAACAGTAATTTTAACAGTATGACATTATATTGTGAACTGAATCCAATTTGATCAAGTACTTTTGAGCCTGTGGATTTACGAAGTCAGAACATGTATCTGACATTCAAATCATTAACTAAACTTCACATTAAACCTAGTTACAGTCATGTGCAAAACAAAATACAGAATTAGTTTTATAACTTTCCAGTTTTGAGAATAATTTGTCAGTCACCACGAATAAGATAAGTCTGACCTGGAAGATGTCGGGTTTGTTGTGGATTTGCAGGAACTGGACACAGAAGGAGTAGACCTCGGACACAGCCTTGGCATGCTGGGAGCGCTGCTGTAACATGCTGTTCACTCTGTCAAAATCAACACACAGCACCATCATTATGTGGTATAGAGTTAGTTATAAGACATTCCTTCTAGCTCTTGCTAATAGGTTTACTCTTTAGCTTGATGGATAGAGGACAAGATTTGCATGCTAAAGAACCAAAGGTCAAACCCAAGCAGAAATTTCTGCTACCTCAAAATCACAAGATGGTCATTTCAATTTACAACCTCTATATCAAACAAAATTTTGATGTAAATTGTGTATCTAATATATCATACAAAGTTTTGATGTACATTCAAGTCGTACCCAGACCATCTCATACACTCCACCTTTTCATCTGATACACTGTACATTATATGACATAACAATTGTCAACAATTAAAATCATAAGCATAACCAATAAAAAAGAGATCATAACACTTTGAAATTAGACATGTGTTCATCACTTTTGAACTACTGTTTTTCTGTAACTGACCTTTCAGTTATCCAGGCAGGGTCTTGCACAAAGTCAATGACCAGTCGAAACGAGGGGTATTTTTCTAGAGCATCAAACTGCAACAAAAAGAGATAAAATAAACAAGAACAGTAACTCCAGTACAGTGTACAGTAAATATAATACTGTGAACAGTGGTGCAATGTTAGAATACTTACAGTTTACACATTTTTGAATACCCGGTAATTCATTTTTGGATACTGTGGTTTCATCAATATTCGTTAAATACCAATTTTCGTGGATTTCGTTATTAAGTTGGTCCACGAAATTAAGTGTTCATTAAAGTGCTATTTCTACTTTTATACTTTATCCATGAAAATTGATACACTTAAATATTAATGAAACCACAGTAATTTACAACTGCATGCTATTTGCAAAACTTAAGAGAAATTTCTGAGTTTACTGTATTGAAAAAGTAAACTCATCCACATGTAGACATCACAATGATATACATGTATGTATAGAGATATCTCACCCGCCCTTGCTTGTCTCTTCTGTGAATCATTTTTTTCCACTGTTTTGATGCCTTAGATCTAATCTAAAAGTAAAATGCATGATTGTGCCATTTTAATCAAAATTATGCATTTCTAAACAAAACTGCATGCATACAAACACACCTCAATTTCTTCGAAGAGTTTCAGCATAGAACTATTTGTTCATGTAATTCCAAGATGGCAACTTTTGTGCTGCATTTCAATAAGACTTTACATGAACAGTTCCATTTCAAATTCTGCTGATCAAGAAAAAAGAAGTACATTTCCCAGAATTACCTCATTTTTTAATTGCACTTTGGTCAATCCAGCAAATTTCAACAGAAACAATGCTTTCTCTTTACATGCCACAGCTGAAAAAAAATAAACATTGGTTTATAGACTAACTCATTATCTAAAAGCATAACCACCACCTTTCAACAAATATAATGTACAGGAAGTCATCATTCACAAGCTTCATTTAAACAACCTTAGAAAAATGAAACAATAATCATGCAACGTACAGGTTATACTAGTTTTATGAAGTAAAATTTTATTGAACTTTAATAGGATCATATTACAAAAATTCATTGAGAAAGTAAAGAATGACATCTCTCTCTCCTTCCCTCTCTCTCCCACTAATTTTCTTATTTTACCTGGATCCTGAACATCTTCTCCTTCTGCCTTCTCCACAGCTAACTTCTGCTTTTGTGAGAGCTTTAATAAAAAGAATAAACGGCTTGCAATTCACCCCAATGAGACCTTAAACATTCATACTAGTGTTTCTTAACTTTGAGATTTACCGGTAATACTTTGTGACTTACCAGATTGGTTTTCAAGGAATGGGCAGTGGTGTAAGCTAAAAGTAGTCCCTCAGATACATTCAATTCACCTGGGGTTTGAACTATATGTAAGAAAAACCCACAATATATATTTACTATCACCTTTTCACATCATTGAGTAAAAACAGTTTGTAGTAAAACAACAAACTAGATTATTCTTAAACACTTTACACATGAGCAGAGCCAAATAAATATCAACCAATCATTGACTTTGAATTCGATCTTTAAATTACTTAAAAGTAACTACTCATCTAGACCTTGGCCATTAAGGTCAGTAAATATCGAGTTTCTTCAAAGTTTAAAAGTGTGGGGGAAATTCATATTGTAGAGAACCAGATTACAAACAATGAAGTTGTTCCTCAATCTTTAATTAAAAGCATTATAAAAACCTAACAAATACAGTCATTGTTTTCAACTGACCTAATTTCTGGACATCTTCCCTCAGCTGTTGGGTGTGCCAAACTAGCGCTGCAAACACAGCAAGAACGGCTTCATCTGTGTTACCATGTTCTATCTGCACCCCTTTCTGCTGCTCCTTGCATCTAAGTCAATAAAGGAGAGTGTTACACTCTCTCTTTGAACAACTGAATCCTAAAATCAAAATCATGCAATATCATAGATTTCCATTTTTTCTTACTTTTGTATTAGTTTAGTAGCTATGCCCTCGGTCTTATTGATGACATTCCAGAGGAACTCCAACACACTGCTGTCCGCTGTGGCAAATTTTCCTGACAGAGATCTCTCCAGCTTCCCGATCATGTACCCCCCTCGGAACAGGGAGGTCCAAAGCTCGCTCCTCAGTACATCCTGTTCTGAAGACACGCCCCCTAATACAGGGTCAGTCACAGCAACTGTCAATCAAACACAATTATATATACCGGGTATGTCTTAGTCAGCATCTTATTAATTTAAATCATAAAAAAATTTCAAATTCATTTCTGAATTAGCTTCAATATTTTTCACAAGTTTTCTTATCACTTTCAGTGAACATGTCAATTTTTCAATACAATCAGGTGTATTTATCATTCTTCCATGAATACCGGCATGTGATTTAATTTGTGATTTTGAAAGGACACTTGTGCATGTATAATACAAAATGATGATTACAAGGATTGGCTTTGAGTGTGGCCCCACACAGTCGACCCATCAGCTTGGTCAGACTCAGCTGAAGGTCAAAGGGCCAGGACAAGGGGATGTCTGGGCTTCCTCGGGCTGTCACCTGTTCAAATAACATAACTCATTCATAAATCAGCCTCCGTCTGAATTTAATCATCAAATCCTCATTATTGAGTAATAAACCAAAAAAACAAACAAAGCAAAAAATTGTCTTTGACAACTCATTCTTAGATAAACTTAAAACATAATAGCCTGGTACATGTGAAACAAGATATCTGTGAGCCAATGCTCACTAGTGATACCCCCGCTCTGATGTGAATATGCAAAATAAGCAAAGTCGACATTTAACAGAAAGCTGGCATCCGATTGGTACAGAAATATATCCCACAATATGGCATGCCTAAACAAATAGTGTGTTAAAATTTCAAGCATCTGCGATATATGTTCTGCTGAAAAATCTTTGAGGAAAATTTGTTTGAAAATTTTGGCTAAAATAAACAAAGTACTCATTTAACAGGAAGATGACGTCCGATTGGTACAAAAATACATCCCACAATATAACATGCCTATACAAATACTGTGAAAAAATTTCAAGCATCTGCGATAAATAACTGCTGAGAAATCTTTGACGAAAATTTGTTTGAAAATTTTTGCTAAAAATGAACAAAGTCGTCATTTAACAGGAAGTTGACACTCGATTGGTACAGAAATATATCCCACGATATGGCATGCCTATACAAATATTGTGTAAAAATTTCAAGCATCTGCGATAAATAGTTGCTGAAAAATCTTTGACGAAAATTTGTTTGAAAATTTTGGTTAAAAAATAAGCAAAGTCGTCATTAAACAGGAAGTTGACGTCCGATTGATACAAAAATATATCCCACAAAATGGTATGCCTAAACAAATAGTGTTTTAATATTTCAAGCATCTGCGATAAACAGTTGCTGAGAATTCTTTGACGGAAATTTGTTTGAAAATTTTTGCTAAAAATAAACAAAGTCGTCATTTAACAGGAAGTTGACGTCCCAATGGTACAAAAATACATCCCACGATATAACATGCCTTTACAAATACTGTGAAAAAATTTCAAGCATCTGCGATAAACAGTTGCTAAGAATTCTTAAACGGAAATTTGTTTGAAAATTTTTGCTAAAAATAAACAAAGTCGTCATTTAACAGGAAGTTGACGTCTGATTGGTACAAAAATACATCCCACGATATGACATGCCTAAACAAATATTGTGTAAAAATTTCAAGCATCTGCGATAAATAGTTGCTGAAAAATCTTTGACGAAAATTTGTTTGAAAATTTTGGTTAAAAAATAAGCAAAGTCGTCATTAAACAGGAAGTTGACGTCCGATTGATACAAAAATATATCCCACAAAATGGTATGCCTAAACAAATAGTGTTTTAATATTTCAAGCATCTGCGATAAACAGTTGCTGAGAATTCTTTGACGGAAATTTGTTTGAAAATTTTTGCTAAAAATAAACAAAGTCGTCATTTAACAGGAAGTTGACGTCCCAATGGTACAAAAATACATCCCACGATATAACATGCCTTTACAAATACTGTGAAAAAATTTCAAGCATCTGCGATAAACAGTTGCTAAGAATTCTTAAACGGAAATTTGTTTGAAAATTTTTGCTAAAAATAAACAAAGTCGTCATTTAACAGGAAGTTGACGTCTGATTGGTACAAAAATACATCCCACGATATGACATGCCTAAACAAATATTGTGTAAAAATTTCAAGCATCTGCGATAAATAGTTGCTGAAAAATCTTTGACGAAAATTTGTTTGAAAATTTTGGTTAAAAAATAAGCAAAGTCGTCATTAAACAGGAAGTTGACGTCCGATTGATACAAAAATATATCCCACAATATGGCATGCCTAAAGAAATAGTGTGTTAAAATTTCAAGCATCTGCGATAAACAGTTGCTGAGAATTCTTTGACAGAAATTTGTTTGAAAATTTTTGCTAAAAATAAACAGTCGTCATTTAACAGGAAGTTGACGTCTGATTGGTACAGAAATACATCCCACGATATAGCATGCCTATACAAATACTGTGTACAAATTTCAAGCATCTGCGATAAACAGTTGCTGAGAATTCTTTGACGGAAATTTGTTTGAAAATTTTGGTTAAAAAATAAGCAAAGTTGTCATTTAACAGGAAGTTGACGTCCGATTGGTACAAAAATATATCCCACGATATAGCATGCCTTAACAAACACTGTGTTAAAATTTCAAACATCTGCGATAAATAGTTGCTAAGATAAATGCAACAGAAATTTTTGTTACGGACGGACAGACAGACGGACAGACAGACAGACAGACACACAAGGGTAAAACAGTATACCCCCTCTCCTTCAGAGCGGGGGTATAATAAAATGGCAAAGAAGCAAATGAACTACATGTAGTACATAAAATTGTTTTTTACCGAAACATAAACTTTGACTGTGGGCTTACCTTGAACTTGTACCCCCATTCTGTGTTGCTGCTGTCAGAATGGAACAGGAAATGGAGATGAGGCCCACTGAAGTTGACCTGTTTTGGCCATTTGGAGGTCCCCACTTTCTGATCGAACTTCATCTGGACCCCCTTGGCATCATTGAATGCAAGGTAGTCATACCTTAACAAATAAACAGATAAACAACTG